>NC_072782.1:26297815-26539460 GCF_022539595.1 Amphiprion ocellaris | reverse complement strand
ATATTTTAAATGATTTCCCATGTGAGCCCAAGAAGACTTCAATAAACTCCCTCCATCCCCTGGACACAATATATTTTATTACCATGTTAAATCTTTTTTTTTTTTTTTTTTAAATATGTTTTTGAGTTTTAATCATAATTTTAGCATAGTTTTTTCTCTTTGCTTGTTTAGTTTTGTCATCTGTGTGAAAGGTGCTAAACAAATAAAGTTGAGTTCATAAACTGAATAATTGACTAACTCATGATTGTGACAACAGAAGTATTTTCATTGTGATTTAAGGGTTTGTTTCATCATTAAGGTTGGGGTTAAAATCTTGACAGAAAAAAAAGATTAAAGAAATAAACTACATTTAAAAAAAGAAATTAAATCAAAGGAATAAAAACATTTAATACAATAAAACTTTTAAACATTAAATGCAATTAAATTATATTAAACAGAGAAAACATTTAATTAGACAAACAGAAGATACAAAACATGTAATTATGAAATTAAACAAATTTCTTTAAACAAAAATATTAAACATTAAAGATGAAATATTTTAGATAATTAACATTTAAAAAATACAATTAGACAAGAATATTAAACATTAAAAAAATACAAAACATTTAATTAGATGATTAAACTTTTAAAAAGACAAAACATTTAATTAAAAAATTAAATGTTTAATTAGAAAATTAAATCTTAAAGACAATAAAACTTTAAATAGGAACAAAAAATACAATGAAGCATTTAAAAAGAAAATGAAATATTAAAAGGTGGTAAAACATTTAAAAAGAAAAACCTTAAAGATTTTATTGAAAAATTAAACATTGGGAAAGAAAGGGAAATTTTTCAAACAAGCCGATAAAGCATTTGAAAAAAAACAACAATTAAACGTTAAAAAGACAAAACATTTCTATATCAAATCAGACATTAGAAAATAATAAAAGGTGAGAAGAGAGCAAAACTAAACATTTAAGATGAATGAAACTAAAGACAAAACATTTGAAAAGACACCAGTTAGACTTTAGAAGATCAAATTAAACAAGAGACAATAAAACGATCAAAAAGAGCAAAAACAGATAAAGGTCTTCAAGCGTTTTCTAGTCTGAAATGAAAACATCAAGTTGTTTCTTCAAACATTTCCTCTTTCTATGTTCTTGGTTTGACTGTGGACAGATTTATTAAGAACTTATTTCAGAAAACTGCTTTGCAGATAAAGTCTACTAGTAGTTGAAGGCATCGATCAAACTAATGTTACTTTCTGATCTCCACAAACTTTACTGTTCAGTGAAGAGAATCCAAGTTTGTTGAGGATTTTTAAACAACCCACAGGTGAAGGTCTGAGAAGAACTCAGATGGATGGTCTAAATGTGAAATCAAGACTCATGGTCACAAGTTTTAAGGCTTTTGTGAACCAGAAAGTTCAAACTAACAGAGAAGTACTGATAAACTTTTAAAATGTCAGTCCTCAGACTGTCTAAAGGTTCAAACTAACACAGAACTACTCAAGAACGTTTAGGTTTTCAGTCCTCAGACTGTGGAAAGGTTCAAACTAACAGAGAACTACTCAGGAACTTAGAAGATATCAGTCCTTGGACTGTCTGAAAGTTCAATCTAACAGAGAACTACTGTGGGACTTAGAAAATTTCAGTCCTCAGACTGTCTAAAAGCTCAAACTAACAGAGAAGTACTGAGAAACTTTGACGATTTCAGTCCTCAGACTGTCTGAAGGTTCAAACTAACAGAGAACTACTCAGGAACTTAGAAGATATCAGTCCTTGGACTGTCTGAAAGTTCAATCTAACAGAGAACTACTGTGGGACTTAGAAAATTTCAGCCCTCAGACTGTCTGAAAGCTCAGGTCCTGAGGACTCGGGAGGTGTGGAGGCTTTGTAAAGTCTTGGAACTGAGGGTTCCACCCTCCAGCACAAAGGCTGAAGTCCAACCTCCTGGAAAAAAACGGTCGAGTCGAGACTCAAGTTAAAAAAAAAGTCGAAAACGACAAAAAATAGATGATAAATGCGCAAAAAAAAGAAGAATTTGTATCTGAGCGAGTAGCTCAGGGGGATAAGAAGAGGACTCCCAAGCGGAGGGTCGCAGGTTCAAGACCCGCCACCGGCAGTTTTCTTTGTTTGTCTTTGTCAGGATTTTGAGAAAATTTAAGAAGTGTCTGGTCTTGAACCAGCGACCTGCAGCTCCATAGGCAAATCCTTAACTCACTGAGCTACAGATCAGATACAAAGAAATAATTTCGTCGTCCCTTTGGCATCGTAGTTTCCAAGTGACCACATGGGCGGAGCTGAGGCAGAGCCGAGGCGGAGTCTGGGTGGAGTCAGGGCGGAGAGTAGGCGGGGAGGTGGGTGGCGGCCTCCCCCCTCTACTCCCCCACCTCTCCCCACCACCCACCACACCTTCCCCCGCCCGGCGAGTTCTTCGAGTCTCCACGAGTTCTTCGAGTCTTGACTGGTTTTCCCGAGTTTCTTGAGTTTCCACGAGGTCGGAGGCAGGACAGGTTGTCATGAAGAGATGTTGAAGTCGGCCAGGATGGACTGACTTTTTACAGCGACTAGAAGGAAGACCACTAGAAGAGCAGATCTTTAACCACCATCCATAAAATCCATGGAGTCGGCTCCAGAGAAATGAAGGGAGGTCAACTTTTATCAACCTCCATCCACATGTTCAACTTGATATCTTTACTTTGAGATTTTTAGTGCCACAAACCTATAGTATCACACTTTATTATCATTTATTAGGACTTTAATGGAATCCACCAGCAGATTTAGTTTTTGTTGACAAACTTTATTCTTGTTGTCGTGGGACTGCAGTATTTAAAACTGTTCCTTCTATTTGACCTCATGTTTATTAGTTTTAGTGGAGAAAGTTATTTTGTTGATTAGTCTCTTAAAAACCAAATAATAAATTGGATTAGTCAAGAGGTTTAAATTTCTTACTTTGTCATATTTTAAATATGACAAAAAAATATATAAAAATAAAGTGTCTTGAGATAATCTGACCTGTAATTGGCATTATAGAAATAAAATTGAATTAAAATTGTATATATCTTGTAATGGCGTAATTCAGCCATATATGTTGGAAAACACATTTTCTTTGTCCATTAATTTGTTAATTGTTTTCTCCAGTAATTCATTTCTTGTTTTGGTTTATAAAATGTCAAACCCAAATATATTCAGTTTACTGTCATAAAAACCAAAGAGATTTACATTCATGATGCAGGAATCAGGCAGTTTTTCACTTTTTATCTTAGTTTAGTCAGAAAGATAGTTGATAATCTGTGAACTGTTGCAGCTTGTGAGCCGTAGAAGGTTTTAATCTTTGGGGCCGAGTGTCAGAAAACATTTGGAAACCAACATCAACAAAACACTCAACAAAGATCTGAACATCGCTAAAGGGAAATCCAACTTTTGCATGACAATGTCTAATTAAAGGACATTTATTTCCAATGTAAATGTGTGATATTCATCCTCTGGAGCTTTCGCTTCACATCGTCTTCCACCTGGACTGCTTTGGTCATGAGCATGTGCAACAAACATTTGA
The DNA here is from genome assembly GCF_022539595.1 of Amphiprion ocellaris. Lineage (NCBI taxonomy): Eukaryota > Metazoa > Chordata > Actinopteri > Pomacentridae > Amphiprion > Amphiprion ocellaris. The sequence goes on along the minus strand of NC_072782.1, from coordinate 26,535,923 downwards.
AAAACTGCACTTTAACATCAATGAATGACACTGAAGTTTAATCTCTACATAAATGAGACTGAGTCTGGATGTGCTGCTCTGTCATTAACTCCTAAGTTTAGGGAAAGTTCAAACAAAAGAGGACAGTTCAGATCAGACTTGAGAATGAGCTTATTTTGAACAAACATCTCAGACTTTCTGAGCTTCAGCACCTATAGCAAGATATTTTAACAAGAAGTAACTCAAGAGATCCAGAAGTTGGAGAGAGTTAGCTTTAGCTGAGCCAAAGAACATGTGGGACGCTAACCTAGCAAACATTTCAGACTTTTCTCTGTGAATTCTGAGAAATAATTTACTATTTAATGACAGCTACACATCTTAACTCAGTCTCATTAAAACAGACTCTAATTCAGTGTCATCCATCCATATTAAAGTGCAGTTACCCAAAATGTTTCTTGCATGAGCTCCAACAAAACCTGTCCAGGTAGAAGGCCACTTTGACAAACAGGAAGTGGATGATTCCAAGCAGATTTATAGAAGGGGGAACCGGACTGTACTAAGTGTCTTCGAGTATAGAGGGGTGTTTTGTGGGTTTTTAAGGCTGATAATGATTATTAGTGAGACATTTGGAGTAGATATTCGTTTGCAGTAAATGAAAGTATTTAAAATCTTGGAGTTAATCTTAGAAGAACACAAACTCTAACAGAAAACTTTGTTGATACGTTTTTGTTTTGTTTACAGATGTTAAGTTAAAGGAGTTTTATTCGTGACGTATAACCAATCAAATCACTCCAGAAGACAGAGCGACCACAGGTAGATAAAGGTTCAGAGCCAAAGTAGCACCATTTTTAAATGTATTTATTACCATAAATCAGTAAAAAGTAAAATACTGATAATCAGTAAATCAGTCAGCCCACAATTACTACAATTCTACAATGTCTGTCTCTTTCCTTTGACTTGTTATTTGTACAATATACGATGTATATGATGGCGTTTTTTCATAGCAAAGGCTATACTATGATGTTTTCTAAGAGACATAGGATATGATACTACTCTGTTTGTTCTGGCCCTGGGTCGCTGCACTCCTCCTCTGTTGTTTTCTGGATTGTACTCAGCTGCATGCCTTCGTCCACCAGGCCTCCGTTGACTCGTCCCGCCTGCCGTCTCTGGAGCTGAAGCTGGATTGGAACAGACCAAAATACAGTCCAATCACGATGCCAGCTGCCTCTCAAAAGGCTCCTTCATCTGGCAGGTGGCAGCACTTCTTCTGAGGGGAAGCTGAGCTGGTCCAGCAGAACTTTGGAGATGTGTTCCAGTGGTTGGTGGATGTGTGGGGAGACAGAGAGGGACCTTTGAATTGTTCAGAAAGGAAAACAGGGAACCCATGGTAGTGTTAGTTTAGGGTGCTGCTGCGGTGTGTTTTTGGCTTTTAAGAGGTGAACAGGAAGAGTTTTTTTTCCTATTGATTATCTTTTACTTTGTTCCTGGTTGGAATGCCCATCAATGTCAACGTGAAGTTCACTTTTAGTTCTGTTTATTTTTTATTTTACTAACACCCATTTGTTTTTAACTCCCTCACATGTTGTGTTGTTTGTAAACTTACTCTTTCAAATAAATTCTCGTCTAACCCTCTGTAAACCAGCGTTTGGACTGTTTTTGTGTTGCTCCTCACCTACTGACAGCTGTGGACTAAAGGCTATACTGTGACGTTCTTAGAGCAACATGCTATACTATAGGCTTTTTTAATTGACATATTACTATGACATTATATTGTTTTAGTTTTTTTTTTGTTGTTTTTTAGCAACATATCATAAGAATTTGAACAGTTACTATACTTTTACTTGTGCAATGAAATATTCTATGGCATTTTTGAGACGACATATTATACTCTGATGTTTTCTTGAATAACATACTATTTTGACAATATACTGCACTATGACATTTTTTGAACAACATATCATACATGACAATTTTAGGCAACATCCTATCATTTTGCGCTTTTTGAACCACATAGTAATCTATGGGGGTTTTGTTGCCGACATGCTATACTATGAACTACAGGCCATACTATGTTATTCTTGAAAAGTATACTATACTTTGACATTTTCTGAACTACATCCTATACTATGGCGTTATACACAGAGTGCTTTTGTTACATGCTGATTTATAATCTACATTTTTTTCTGTTTTGTTTTTTGATGGGATTACCACAAACCTGACCGTGAACACTGTTAACACCCACCTGAGGGAGACGCTGCCTAAGATCTCAAGGCTGCTTGGTCGTGGTCTTTCTGGTCCTGCTCCAGAACGCCTTCATCAACTACATCTTCTTTTGAAGAGGCCCTCAGATGCTGCAATCTCTGACCTTAAGGAGGAACTGCTACTTTCACTCTGTAACGAGACAGTGGTTATTTTAAAGACCCAGCTCCTGGCGGCTATGAGTGAAAGTTTAACACCCATCAAAACGGAACTACAGACAGTTAAATCTGAGCTGTCGGTCAGTATTTCAAACATCAAGTCCGACCCGGGCGTCCTAAAGCACACTGTGGATGAAACGGAAACTTCACTCTCCACATCACCAACGACATCGTCACACTCCAAAGCAGAGCACCTGTCTGCTGAACTTTTAAACGTGGACAATAAATGTGACGAATATGAGCAGCAGCAGCCTGTGAGCAGTGGAACAGATGTGATCAGAAAGAAGTCATTTTCTTTTTTATTTTCTTTCTGGTTGACTTGATGCTGTCAGATGCAGATGTTGGAGCTGATTCTGATCTTTCAGGATAAAAACCTGCTTTTCCTTCACAGACTTTTCAGGAAATTATTCTCTCAGGTTTTCTCTGCTATTTATATTTGTATTATCTGTGATTATTTCATTATTGTAAAATAAAGTTTGAGGCATAAAGACTCATTTAGTTATTTTATTCCTGAAATCTTTGACGTAGCAGAACTAAACTTCCATTTTCCTTCTTGTACTTCTGATACTAGAACTAAACGTATCTTCAACACGGATCATCTGGTTTTAATGAATCAGCAGCAACATCACAACAACAAATGAGACAATTTTCAACTAATTAATGAAACTGACTCATTTAAAACTATCAGAGTCTGTTTTAGTGTCAAATTAAAGCTGATTACTGACAACTAGAACATTAACGTTACTGTTTTCATCACATTTAAGTTTCCTGAATGTTACATTAATGTCAACCAGCCACAGTCTTATGAACTTAATTAACCACATTACAGGAACACAACACACTTCAGCTGTTGACAGGAAACAACACAAACATTGTTAGCTTGATGCTACATTTAGCTGCTAATCAGGACTGGCCAGCTAGCTCGGTTAGAAGGCTAATTCACATTAAAGCTAACATTCACTGGATGCTAACTCTCTTCTCTGGTCAACACACACAAATAAACTCCACCAACTCCTGGGGTTCACTGCTCACATTATATCTGAAGTTGAACATAAAATTCATTAAAACCAGCACCAATCAGTAAATTATTATTTATTACCAACCAGCTGTCGGAGTAATTCAGTGTCTGTTGGTCCAATCAGTCGAAGGACTGAATTACTGAACTGAAAACTGATTAAAACAAGACAACGGACAGTAAAACTGTCTGTGGAAAATGTGCTGCTGCTCCACCCATAAATACCAACAAACTAAAACAAACTTGGTGGAAGTGTTGCTTTTAGTGATTTTTTTAATAAATAGCAAATATGAGGCTTTTCTTTTTCTGGAAGTAAAAGGAAACGTTGCTTATCCGTAGTTTCACTAACTTAACTTTAGCTGCACTTTAACTATGTTCTGATAGATCTTTTTTTTAAATATTAAAATAGCTGCACTTCCTTTGTATATTTGGTCATTTCTTATGTTGCTGCTGTTTTATTGCAATTATATTTTAATAATATCACTTTAAATACAGATAATTGAAAAGAAAAAAACTGGCTCTGAAATACTCAATGGACTGATACGTCATCTAGTGTTAAACTGAATAAGAATTCTTAATAATCTAAAATGTAACTGACTGAGCTGTATTAAATCGAGATATTTCAAATTGAAAGAAACACAACACTGACTGAAAGATTTCAGTCAATTAAACCTTAAATTCATTTACCTAAAAAAACCGTCCTTCAATGTCTTACCTTAAAATGACCTACATTTTAAAAAAATATAGGTGCAAAGTAAAAGTTTCACACTAAAGATTAATCACTGATGAACATTTAATTGCATTAACTAAATTATTATGAGGAAACAGATATCCATTTCTAATATTTGTATCAAATATGTTTATGTCTATAAAATATACTAGACATCAATAAAAATGTCTGCATAGTGAAATATATGAAGTCCATCTGCATTTATACATCATATGAATAGCAGAATTATGGATAAACAACGTTTCCAATCATGTCTTGCAAAATAAAAGCCATGATTTGTTTTATGGAAAAATTACATGATTTCAAAAATATGATTTTGAAAATGTAAATCAAACTGTAATACGCGTTAGCTAGCTGCTCCACTTGCTCTGAATATTTTTGTTCTAGTCTTTATCAAGCCCAAACGAAAAATTAATCCATATTCTGGCTACATTACCAACAACAGCGTCCCTGGAGTGACCGGAAAGGTTAGCCGACCTAACAGAAGTGCTAATGAGGTTTGCTCTGGCACAGATTATTACTGTCACACATGTAGCTTTGAAAATAAATCTTCAACAAGTGTGAGCTCTAATGTTTCTTTGTGCGACTGTGTCTGACTTCCTCTAATAAAATCCTTCTGTTCACTGGGAGCTGCAGCTACCATAGAAGCATCTGCCCAGACTGAAAGTTTCTCACCCAAAACTAACCTTTTCCATAACAGCTTACAGTTAGTGATTCAAAAACAATGGCTTTGTTTTTCTGTTCAGAAGTCAAGACGAGAACCTTCAGTCGCCTTTAACTTTCTCTGTTATCATTCATTTTTAATGTTGATATAGCACAGAGGGGAGCTGCTGTCGTTAACGTGGATTTATGCTGCATTTGTCACAGCCCACTATTTCATATTATTTCATTTTTGCCCACTTAGTTTGACAGTGGGAAACAGAAAAATATGCAAATGAGGACGCGGCTGTATCAAAACACACTGTAGATGACTCCAGAGAGCAAGAAGAGACTGAACGCAGGTGTAACAAGCTGACACTTGCTGTGCCACAGTGTCAGCTGCTTATTTCACTTAAAATGCATCTTCCAGCATATTAATAAACACCATATGGACAGGCTTGTGAGGTTAAAAATAAAAAATTAGATTTTCCAGATGATTTTCTGTCATCTGTCCATTTTGTTCACGTCTGTACAGTTGATTATAGAAAACTAGTATTAATGCTCAAACAACCATTAAAGCTTGGCTCTATGTCCACTTCCATGCCAGATGTTGACTGTGATAAGAGGGTACAAGCAGGACATGTAGTCATTATTGTGCTCAGTTGTGTCAGGGTGACACAGGTCTTGACAAAATGACCCAGAGGCACCGGTGTGGGCACACATTGTAATCCAGAAAAAAAGGTCAGTCTCTTGCTTTTACAGCTCGTAATGTCCCTTTCTAATCATTGATTTAAGCCCCTAAAACCCATCTATGTGTGTCAAAGTTACATATCGACACCCTCTTAGAATAATGGCCTAAGTCATTTTTTCAGGTTTTTCAGGAAGCACAAAAAACTGAACCACACCACATTAAACCTTGACCTAGGCCATCATACTACAGGGGTAGAATCGCACGATCTGTTCAACTGAGGATTTAGCCGATTTTACCAGAGGTGGCCAGCATCATGAGGAGATGATTTAGGAAAAAAAAATAACTTCTGGCAAAAAATGACTTAGGCCATTATCTTAGGAAGGTGACGATATGAATAAGTTTTTCCTCGTCTGATCCACAGAAAACCTACCCAGGAATTAGTCTGATTCTTAGACCCTGTGCACATCTACAACCCTATCTTCATTCCAAATCTGGACCGGATACAGCACCTAATCTTTGTTCTAAATCTGCACCGTTTAAAGTCTATGGATTAACTTATCATGCACAATGCAAGAACACAAAAATACAGAAAGGCACATTCAGAAACATTCAATTAAAAAAAAAAATTCTTCTTGGTTTTTTGTTTGAAGCCAAAGCAGCAGGTGTGAGGTGTAGGTCATGGAACAAGTTGACGCACGGCAGCTCATTTAGTTTCACCATGACAACCACTTTGCTCCATCCCATTCTGGCTTAAAAATGGTTTAAATGTGACTCTACACTGTTGGTGCAGCTCTATGAAGTCCCTGTCTTTCTGCACTTACCCATACCCACTTAATAATTACATATCTCTGCGCAGTAACACACTTTTTTATTACCTCTAAGCGATAACACGCTGTATACTTGCATTTTATTTTCTCATACTTTTTCTACTCCTGTTTGTATTCTTGGGACCCATTTTTCTACTTATGCTCATCTACACATTTTTATACTGTTTATATTTCTAAGATTCTGAATGGGAGCAACTGTAACCCCTTGGGGATCAATACAGTATTTCTGATTGTGAGACCCCTTTCACACTGCAACTCCAGCACACCAACTTCACTCAAACACTGTTAAACTACTGGACGCTGCACAATTGTACGTTGTAATATTGGAGTAATTCAGTCATATGTGTTTGAACTGGAAACTGAGGAAGAACAATGATACAGAAAGCTTCACAATACAAGTTTACAGGGCTGGTCTCTTGGGTTTGTTTTGTATGAAACCCCAGAAATCTGCATTTGTGTTTTAGGTACACTGTAGTTTGAAGGTAGAAATGCTCCACCATGGCACTGACTGCTTGTTTCACACATAATGTGTCTTCTAGCATCTAAAAGCGACTCTGTCTCTACAAAATTTTGTTCCAATACAACAAAACTCTAGTGTTGTGCTTTAGAAATGTAATTTAAATTTGAAACTAAGACATTTTCTCATCTATGGAGGGAACTATTCCAGTTTAAAAGACCCACAAAGTCCATGTACAGAGGCAGGAGAGAAACCCAAGAGAACAGAGTTTGCATCTCACGTGGAACATTTTACTTAAGTGTCATTTTCACTCGCTGGTTCTTTTCAGTTTTCACTTGCACTTTCGTTAGCATTCAGTACAAAGCATATGTGGTTAGGTTTAGGAAAATGGCACAGTTTGGGGTAAAATATGGCACGTTCAGTACATTTTTGAAGCTTTTTAATAAATGGTGAAGATGTGTTGTTTGAAGCAAATATAACCCATCAGACAATACATTTCTTTCAAAACGTAACTGAAACTACAGTTTAGTCGAAGAGAAATGCAGTTTGTGCATATCCTGTATGTGTAAAAGAAAGAAAAAAACACCAAAATAGCACATTTACGAGGTTAAAAACACCTTTGAATTCACCGTAAGATGACAACCTTCTATGTTTTTTTTTTTTTCTGAAACCACATCAGTGTACTCGATACAATGAACCATTATTCCAGTTGATTTTTTTTCCAGTAACCATTTAAGTTGGTCTGCCTATCCACCTCTATGCCAGATGTTGGCTGTGACAAGAGGGTACAGGAAAAAATACGAAGCTATTATTGTGTTCAGTTGTGTCACGGTGACACAGGTCTCAATGAAAATGATCTGGTGCCACTTGAGTGGACGTACATCGTAATTTAGAAGGATAAATAAAAAAAGGCCAGTCTGATGCTTTTAAAGCCCTTAAGTATATTTTCTTCCAACAAAATCCATCCCAGACAAACAACACCTCAGAAAACTGTACATGAACTGAGTTTCAAAAGAGTGGGTGTGTTTGGTCAGAGGGCAGTTGGGCTGATTTTTAGATCTGGTCTCTGACAGTGTTATCAGATGGTGGCTATGAATAAATAAAAAAACTATTTAAACATTGACCAGAGCTTGTAAAATACATGCAATGACCACGAGAGAAAACTTCAATAAAGATTTTGAGGATGTGCTTAATATTTGCATATAGCTCCAGCACAGATAAAGGTCTTTATCTTCTACCTGTAATCCATTTTCTGCTGAAGGATACCCCACTGTTTCTCACTTATAAAAGCTGTTTCTCTGTAGATGTGGCACAGAGATAAACTCTGCCTTTTTTTTTTTTCTTCAAACATGCCGGTGATGCATACAAACCTTGCTGGGTTTGTGTTTTCGGCTGAACAACCAGTTTTTTGTCACTGGAGACCTTGTGCACTTTCTTTTGTCTTCCGTATTGTTGGAAACAACGGACACTTGACAAATGAGATGCGATTAAGTGCTATGTGGTGTATTGTGTTTGCAGCACATATGAGGTAGTGTAGAGTTCCCTGCAGGAGGATTTTTTTTTTTTAAATTTGTTTTTCATTCATTTTTGAATAAAACAGACTCCAATGAAGGCTACGTTTATGAATAATAGCAGCATTCAGGGACAGGCATAAAGACAGACAACTAAATAAAAAATGTACAGTTAATATGCAGAAAGAAGCAGTGTGCTGCATATGTTTGTGCCTTCAGGAGAGTTCAGTTCTCATCAAATTAGCACCCAGAGTCTCCCATCTATTGGTCGCTCCACCAGTTTCACTTGTTATTCAGCTGCCAGGATGCTGATTTCCTCAGTCACATTTTAGTTCCATTTAATTGCAATTACAAATGAAGGTTAGAAGGTGTTCAAAGCAATATTAACAGTTGAATAGTGATTTCACGGAAGCCTTCTGATAAACAGGTAAGACTGGTGGAGCCACTGAGCCAATCGGAAGGCTTAATGTTCATGAGGTGAAGGTGAAGGAGGGGCTTGTTGTCAAGCAAGAGCAACAGGTATCACACTGCTGCTTGTTCCTTTGTATTCCACCGACAGACATTTGGATGTAGCTTCTGCATTCAGGTAAGCAATATATATAAAAGTGGATGCACTGCAAGGATGCAACGCTTTTTTTATTTCACCCAGTATCACTTATAAGTGCGCAGTGTCATCGGCCATCATGTGTTATATAAGTAAGGACACTATATTCATCATTTTCAATAGCTTGTGCCTTTCTTTTATACAGGAGCAGCATGTTCAGACAAAGCTTCACTCATCCGAGGACACCTTCCTGTTGGCTGTGTGTCTTATTGTTGTGCGATGCAGCTCTCTGGAGCACAGGTAACAATACAGCTTTATGAATACAAGCACAGACACACATGGGCTAAGCATGTCGATGGTATAGTCTCCTTTGCAACATGGCATTGAATAAAACACCTTTTTATAAATGATTCCCTCTTGCCTATTCTCCGTGGAGAGCTGTTGAGATGTAGGCCTCAGTGGTGTTGGCTTCCCCAGGTTGCCATGGCACCTGCAGTCTGTCCAATCAGGCTTTGCGATGATAGTTAGAGATGACTGTGGGATCACTAATGTTCTTGGGATTTGGTCTCACATAGGTGTTTTTTCTTTTTTTTCTTCAGGATGTGGCTCTTAAAACACCGATCAGCACATTTTAATGTCAATACAAGTATATTTGAAAAGTTGTATTTAAGCAGTATGAATAGTATTGTTTAAAATGTAGTTTTTTTTAATGTACATTAATATAAAAACTTAGCTTTAAGCATTGCATTCAAATACAGTTTTTTCTAGAAGCAGTACTTGGGAATAGTTTGGTTTATATTTTATTTTTGTACTATATTTGCTGCTGTGATGCTGCAAATTTCCCCCCTGTACGATTAATAAAGGCTTAACGTAATGTAACGTAACTGTAACCCACTCCTGGGTAAGTACCCTCACTCTAAGTTCAGGAAGAGCTAAGTATAAATAAGTAAGTGTAAATGTTTGTGTTTACTGAAACACAACAACTGGGCCCACAAGAAAAGAAAAGAAAACTCCTTTTTCTGAATTTGTACTTTTAAAGGCGTTTGTTTCAGTTGCCCCTTTCCTTCAGTTGCTCCTCTATTCTGAGATAAGTACAAAGTCAGTGTCAAGTAAGTCGAGGTTAATCAGATGTACAAATGATCTGTTCAGTTATGTCAGAGTTAGTAGGATGATGTCATTCAAGAGTTGTCACGAGTGTACTCTGTAAGTATCACGGACACACAATATGGAAAATTTTAACCAATACAGATAACCGATAATTAACTGGTTCTCATGGCCGGTATCGATACCGATAAGTTCATATTTTTATATTTAATATAATGTTAAGATAATCTGCAGTTTGTGCACCCAGGAGAATAAAAACATCTAAGATGCAGTAATAAAAAAAATAATACTTTAGTAGCTCTGGTCTGACTATAACAGCAAACAACAGTACAGGCTCTTCAAATGTTCATTTATTTTTTGTGAAAATATCACAAACAGTCCAAATAAATAACACACAGTGCATTTTCGCAAACAAAAATGAAATCAAAATAAAATCTCCTGTGATTGTTAACACAGGATGTTAGACTTTTCAAAACTAAAACCTCATGCCTGTGGTCAGTTACTGTAAATGAAAATGAACTCTGTATATCAAATGCACTGACATATCAAGTTAGAGCTAAAATATAAAGTGCATCCCTCAAGAAAGGGATTTCACAGAATTATGACTGGTTTATCTTTAAATAACAAAATGTATCCTGTAGCATTTTATGCATAACAAAGAAAAATAAAGTGAATCCTCAACCAAAATAAAGTGCATCTCTCAGAAAAAGGTATTTGCAGAATTATTATTGCTTTAACTGCTTAGGGCACAGTAGAGATTTCTCTGAAATGTTAGTTTAAAATATATATATATATATATATTTTTTTTTTTTTTTTAATTAAATTTCCAACTTCAGCATCTTAACATCCTTTCACCTGTCACTTTGTCGAAAGTCCGTTTGTCTTTTCTATTCATGTGAGGGCATCAACACGCCAACAAGCAATTTTGCAAAACCCATTAAATTATCAGTTAAATTTATCGGACCAAATCAATTCATCAGACCGGTAAAAATGATGTCATTTCGCCCCATATCGGTCAATAATTTATAGGCCAATAACTGTGCATCCCTAGTAAGTACGTGTGTTTAAGTTGTAACCAGTTTAGGAGATTGGCAAAATCCTACCAGATAGATGATCCGCTGTTTAAGTGGCTATGCAGATTCTGAGGATCAAGCTGGGAGGCTTGCCATCTACTGGAATCAATGGAAGCTCTTCACGGATCTTCTCCACTCGACAGAAAGACCTGACCTGCAATGACAAACAGGCTTTTAGTCTTTGTCCTATTTCATCCCATTTCTATTTCACATTTCTCTTAAGTTATACATTTGCTTCCTTGTTGTACAACATTACAAATCATAGCATCAACATTCAAGTACTTACTGTTTACAAATACTTTGGCCACTGAAAAACATCCGGTACTCTTCAGTTAAACCTTCAAATTGTTAAATCATATTGGAATTAATTCATTCCAACCAAATATGCTCTGCATATGTAAACAAAAATATTAGACAAAATAAAGTAACAATGTTTCACAAATCAACATACATCTCCATCCTGCATATTAAGCTGCAAAACTTATCTTTTATGAAATGTGCTGTATTTATCAATATGAAGACAGATAAATTCAACATGAACATCATAACAACTACTCATTAACCACTAAAATGAGTGATTAATGTACAGTTAAAATAATGAATTTACTTGAGTGTCATGGTAAATATTACTATGAAATGAACAATTTAAGCATCACATACATCGCCGCACTGACACTTAACATTCATAAACAAAAGTAAAAAAAAACGGCGACACGGGTGCTAACGCAAGAAAACAAGCTAATGAATTAGCTTACCAAGACGTGTGAAGCATAATCATCCACGAACGAAACCGGCACTTCTGGCGATTTTGGTAGCTTCTACATGACTCTCATGTCGCTGTTATTTTTAACAGTTTGACTTCCGCATCTGTTTTCGACCAAATTATTACTTTATTTCACATTTAAGCAGCTCAATTCCCCGAGACAAAGCAGCTCCTGCTGCTCACGGGAAACATCGCGAGAACTCTCTCCTCACTTGCAATTACACTGTAAAAAATATCGAATCGCAAATTTTGTTAACACTGTAAAAAATGCCGTTACATTTAGTAAGGGAAAAATGAATAAAACAAATATTCTGAGGTTATCTCTGTTTTAGTGTTTAGCAATGAATTTAAGAGAAATACAAGAATGAATTTCGAACTTAGTAATTTAATAATTTTCAAATGATTTCAATTTTAACCCGTTTTTTGCAGCTGGGTTACATAACATAACTTATCTTAACATCACTTATCTACTCTGACTCTGAAACTAGTCTGACTTATCAGATATAGACTGCAGAAAAAAGCTTACCATTCGCTGCACATTTAAGCAGATTTCTTATTGTCTTTCACAGTCTACATGATGCCATTTTTAAATTTGGACCAGATTTGTATCCTGCATTAATGCGACCCTGGTAGTTTTCCCGATTAAAGAGCCATTTTAATGACAATGAATCTCCTAATTTCTTCTAAATGAAGAGGCCCTTGAAGAGCATAATTATGTATCGCATACCTGCAAAAGGCTATTATGACTTTATTTCAATCTTTCTCATTATGCATGCACATACATGTTGGTGTTTTATCCTCAGGACTTAGCGTGTCACTGCAGTCCAAGCAGATAAACAGGTTTTTAATTGTGCCCCCTTTCTTGTGGAGCTCATTCCACATGATGTTTTCTTTCATTAACCTTTAACATATTGTGAAGTGCCTTGTGGCAAAACCAATACAAAGCTGTTCAGCAAGTCATATACATGCTCAAGCTCTGAATCAAATATTTTCTGATGTGCTGCTTACTGACCTATTTTTTTTAATTATGCCTCTGTACCAGCTACAGTCGTACCTCCAGGCGGTATGTCCATCCATCCTATTTTTGTGAATGCAATATCTCAGTAAAACCTGGAGGGAATTTTTTCAAATTTGACACAATTGCCCGCTTGGTTTCCAGGATCAAATCGAGTTTAGTGATCAATGGTCACAGTGAAGTGATAAAAAAAAGGACCCGGTTTTTGACCATAACTCAAGAATTCATATGTTATTTATGACAGCATTTCACACTGGTGTCTAATTTATTCATTTAGTAGTGACTTAAGTAGCATTTTATATCTGCTTTTCTGGCCTTTATTTAATGTTTTTACTTAGAAACAGAAGCAGAGACTCTGACTAGAAATCACATTTGGCCAGATTCTGAATTGGTGACTTAAATCTTGGGTGCCCAACTTAAAAAATGTGTTTTTTTGCAGACCTTCAGTGATGCTGCTTTGAAGATAGGTGTGAATCATCCATATTTTTTAGCTTCTTTGCAGCAACATCCGTATTTGATGCATTGCTGACTATCACAGCTAAAACTCTAGGTTCCAGCTTTGTTGGTTCTATCTCTCAATGAACTTAGCGACTTCAGAGTTTGGATAGATGTGACTGCAAATTTCAGCTTCGCTGGTTGTCAGAGGGATACAACCAGAGTGGAGCTAATTCTAGTCATAACTGCTGTATGAAATAATTCTTAAACAACTGTAAGTGCTTTCATAATCCTGTGTGGCATTTGGTGTAGCAATTACATTTGTGTATTTGTTATTTCTCAGCCAGAGCTCCTTTGAGTAAAGCTCGTGAATCAATATTACAACAGTGCACATTAAACCCATATACTGGCTCATTGAATGTGAAAACATATAATATTCATCCTTGACAATTGAAAGAAGGGATTAGGAAGCAGCTAATACGTGTCTGTAAATAATTTCAAGACTTGTCTGAATTTGTAAAAGAATTAAGGTGCACAGAAGCGATGCAGGTGACGTCCACCGGCCCCCGGACCATCCAGAAGGCCGAGGGGGAAAGTGTGACTTTGGGCTGCAGCTATACGCCAAGTCCTTTTGACACCGGAGAGCTTGACATCGAGTGGTCTGTGGTCAGTCCAGACACCACGCAGAAAGATCAAATGGTAAGTTTGTTGTAAATTCCGCTGTAAATATACACCGATCGGCCACAAGCTTAGGTTGTATGGATCGGACTTGTTTTTCCAGCAGACCCCACTGATTCTCTATGAGACTCAGATCTGGGGAATTTGGAGGCCGAGATAAAACTTTGAACTCTACCATGTTTCTCAAACCACTCCTGAGCAATTTTTGTGGTGAGGTAGGGCTTATTATGCAGCTGAAAGAGGTCGTCAGGAAATACTGCTGCCCTGAAGGTATGAACGCGGTCTGCACTGATGTTTTGATAGGTGGTGCATACTGAAGTAACAGCCACATGATTGATAAGACCCAAGGTTTCCCAGCAGACCACTCCCATGCTGCTATCTCTTTACCAGATAACACAAACGGCCATCCACGAACATGATTGATCTTCCATTGTTTCAGGTTCTGTACGCTCTTTCAGGGGTGGACAGGGTCAACATAGGAGCCCTAATAGGTCTGCAGCTCTGTGGGATCCACTGTGTGTTGTGACACCTTTCTATAATTGTTAGTATTAAGATTTTCAGCTATTTGTAGCCCATCTGTGGGATTAGACAACATAATCCAGCCTTTGTGCATCACTGAGCCTTTGGTTGCTCATGACACATGATCCTTGAGTCACTGCTGGTTGGTACTAATCATCAACTAGAGTAAGGGTTAGGTCATCATAATTTGACCCTTGTCAAAGTCACTCAGATCCTATCACTGACAATTTTTACAGCTTCCAGCACCTTAAGAACTGACACTGGCAGTTATTCATTTCACCTGTCAGTAGTTTTGAAGTTTCTGTAGGCATTGATTTAATCCCTAAAACTAATTTAAACTAAGACTAAGTTATTTAAAAATAAGTTATTTTTCAGATTTTCTTTCACACAAAATTCCACTCCTATGTTAAAATGGTCTTGGACCATGCATATAATGGCAGTCTTGGGTTTCCAATGACTCCTATAACTCTTTACTGGCCTTGATGGAATCTTAGAAACACATGTCATTGACTTGGGTTTTGTTTTTTGTGATTGACTCCTGTGTTTTCCTTTTCTGTGTATCCTGTATCTCTGTTTGTGTCTGTTTATGTGCAGGCTTCATGTCCCTTTTCAGTTACATCCTGTTACAGTTTTAAATCGTCTTTGGACAAACAAGTCCGATCCATGGAGGCCCCACCTTGCAACTTACAGGACTTCCCAGATGATCTCCAAATGCAAAGTTGTTTCCAGGAAACATGTTTAAAAAGCCTTTAGCATGTGATTTGGAAGTTCTGGACTCGTGAAATGAAAGGGCTCCTCGACATCTCCACTGTATCTGGCACAATTAAGATTCTGAGCACACTTAGGTCAACATCCAGGTTAAAAATTATAATACAAAACAAACGTTATGACTTGTGATTAAATCAGAATTCAAACCTCATTCTCAGTTTCTTAACCTTGTCTGTTGTGCTTTGTGCCCCTACTAGTAGAAATCCCAATTCAGCCCATGAGACTGCAGTGAGGATGAACTCTCACCACCTTTTTAATTTCTCAGGAATTTGCTGTTTATCCCATTTGCCTTTTAAATTAAATGAGTCATTAGTGTTGGAGGCTTGAAAGAATGGCTTTTTTTTGCCCTCGGCTCTGCCATTCGGCGGTGTGGATTTCATCACAGTCAATACCAGGATGGACTCGGTCCACAATGTGCCACTTTAGACAAGTGAACAATGTAGATTATTGATTCTAGCGTAACTGGAACATGGTATAATGCAATCAAATGCTTTCCTCTAACACACCGTTCTGCTGTATAATGCTGCAAAGATGTCGATAATATCTGTGCAAATTATTGCCCATTTGCACATCCAGCAGACAGGAAAAAACACATGATCATCTATATTACCTATTACCATTCATTTGCCGTTGTTTCCGTCCTGCAGGTACACTACTGATCCCTCTGATTTGGCCTCCATTAATTGAGAAAAACCCCTGCATGTCTGACTGCATTCTTCACCAGCTAGTTGTTGTTTGTCTGCTTTTTGGTCCTTGGCAGGCAGCACACACTAAATCTATCATTGTTGGGTTTTTTTTTTGTTGTTTTTTGCTGAAAACTGCTCCCTGCTGCTGCTGAAACCATGGTTGATAAGAGAGAATTGGGGAGACCGAACCAAACAGTAAATGTGCCGTAAAACAATGAGCTCGGAGCCATTTAGAAAAACCTTTCACAGAGTTGCAAGGTTGGTGGTAATCCTCAGTGGGTTTTTCACAATTAGAGGTCCCTATTCGCGTTATGTTTGGGCGTTAATGCGGGTTTAATTTAATGCCATTTGGAGACATTTGTGTGATTATGCCCCTGTTTGTTTTTTTCCAGCTTATATCCTATACCAGCGGCACTAAATACTTGCACGATCTTGCAAAAGGGCTCAGTTTTGCTGCTGGTGACCCCTCGGCTGGTGACGCTTCGCTCTCAATCGCCGTACTGTCGCCTGCTCATACTGCGACCTACCAGTGTAAAGTTAAGAAATCACCTGGAGTGGATACACTCAAGATGTCTCTGGTGGTAATGGGTAAGACTACTGGGTTGCATCCATGGCAGCAAGCTATATTATTTATGTCCATCACCTCCGACAGCTACAGGATTGTCACCACTCCCTTGTCACATACTAGTGTGCATTACACTTGCAATTTGCTGCGAAGTACACTTCAGGGTAGCTGCTTTTGTCTTGTAAGGGCACTGCAGCATCACAAGGACAGCATCTACTCATACCATAGTGCTTCTTGGAGGTCAGTTTTGTCGATGTCAGTGAGAGCTAATATACTTTCTGTCTGAGTGTCTGCTGATATAAATGGATTTTTTACCAGTTTGCTCTGTAAATTAATTTATTCTATATTTAATGAGAAATTGCTCCTAAATTTTTTGTGAGATAGATCAAATTTCATCCAGTACAATTTAAGTTGAAACGGAGTGAAATTTCCCCCTCTATGCAAGAAGATACTCCTAGAATTTATTGTTGTAGAGTCAAAATCTGCATAATTTGACAAAAGAGTCTTGACCAAACATCCACTTACTAGCTTCGTCTGGACATTCATCAGCAGATGGAGTTTGCCATGAACTCGGGAGCCGGTCGCAGTGTTATGAATTGGAAATGCATGAATTACTTGAAAGAGAGGTAGCTTTGTCTGAAAGTGATGGATACAAATGGAGCAGACAGCAATTTGAAATGAAACTTCACTTAGAGCCATTTGTCAGCATGTTCAATCTTAAAAATTTGCCAGCAGGATAAAGGGAACTTTACTTGATTCTAGTCCAACTCATCTAGTTTGAAGACTGTGTGCAGCGACCAGGGGTGGAGGACGACCACCTCTCTGGCAGATTAATCTATTATGATTTTAACATTGAATACTTTATGAGCTACCTTCTTGTTTCGCGGCGGAACAAATCATTTGTCTTGTTTTAGGAGCCCTGTGCAATTCAAATGAAAAAGGAATAGAATACAGGGTCAGTCGGGGTAGTTTTAAAGTATCACTTGTGATGTGACGTTTCATGCAGGTATTCTTAGAGACTTGTCAGGGCCACAGCCTGACTCAGTGTTGATTTTATTCCAGCTCTTAATACGATTTTTTCATTTCTTTATATAGAATTTTTTTAACAAAAGATATTGTGTAGTACACATAAACTGTTAGCGTCACCTATTTTTCTCAGAAAAACCTGCAGTTCTGAAGACTTTTTTCACTAAATGTCATAGGAAATGAAAAGAAAATATCTCCCAAATGGCAAATGTTGTTGTTTTTTTTGTGCATTTCTCATTAAATCCCCAACTTGTATCTTTCTATGGGCACATTTGATTACTTCTTTGATGTGCTTTTGCTTTAAAATGACCTGAAAAGCCTAATCTATCAAACTATGTCCAAAAATAAGATCCCCAGACTGATTCATCTCCATCTATCCCAGACTGGGTGATTTCACCATAATTTACAGCAGTATTCAAGTGCCTTGTGTAGGAGGCCTTGAGTTTGGAGCTTTATGGCTGAATTTATTTTATTTTTGAGGTCTCCACTCTCACACTGCCTTTGAACTCGATGTAACAGTTCTATCAGATGGAATCATGTCCCTCTTGATGGAATCAAGCACATTGTTAAATAAAAATAGCCCACATCAAGTCCTCGCAAAGGCAGGACACGACCCAGGTGAATCAGGTAGGGTCATTTTCAAGACCAGGCTCTTTGTATGCTGCAGGTTAGAAAACACCTGAACGAATGGTTGGATTCCTTCCTTTCTGGTGCGGATTCAGCCTCATCATGTAGCTTCAATCCCATACAGATTTTACGTTCAAATGTTAACATAGAACGTGTCATGAAGATGTGATTTATGTGTATTTCATTCAGTTTGTAGCATTTCTGAGCAACAAAAGGCTTCATGTTGTTGTTGTTATGGCTATAATCAGTGTTGAATAACAAAGGTTCCTCCACATTTTTTTCTAAAGCTATAATATGATGCTGTACTTTTAGTTTTTGAAGAAATGAAATGCAATGGAATGATTGCACCATTGGTTGTGTGATTGCAGTGAAGCCGTCTGTACCTAAGTGCTGGGTGGAGGGAGGGGAGCTGGTCGGAGAGGCTGCGTCGCTGCACTGTCAGTCGACAGAAGGCTCCACTCCCTTAAAGTACACTTGGAGGCGAGAAATTGCAGGACCTATCCCTGCTGCAGCCACACAGAGTAAGTGTGACCTCTGCTGACGTCATGAAGATACTACACATCAAAGGGAATATGGATGGTTGGTGCTGGTGGAGGGTGGGGGCTGGGGATGGCAGGAGCTGTGGTATTTGGAAAAGTCAATGAACACCAGGTTCTTTTTGAGCGTACAGTACGAGTTGATTAGTTTCAACCATTATTTTTGTCCAGAAAATGAAGTCCATCATGCTGGTTGCTGACGTGATGGAACATCCAGGTGAAAATACTGACTTTTTTGGAATTATTTGGAGGGACACTGGTGATTTAGTAGCACATCATCTGCATTTCTTCACTTGTCATAACATGAAACAAGCCTTGAGTTGTTCTCAACGTTATTTACTGCACTGATCAGCATCCTCTTGCAGAAGGAAACACAACAAGCTATGGATGCATGCATAAGAAATACATGTAGCTCTCAAAATTTACATATTCTTACTGAGAAAACCTGAAAATAATGAGCTCAGAAAGAATTTGTCCTGTAGAGAAAGGAAACCAATTTCATTTATCTTCATTTTAACACCTTATAGTGCGTGTACAGCATGTATTTTTTGTTTAATCTGCTGAAAAAGTCAATGAACACCAGGTTCTTTTGGAGCGTACATTATGTTTTTGTTGTTGTCAACCATTATTTTTGTCCAAAAAATGAAATCCATCATGCTGGTTGCTGATGTGATGGAACATTCAGGTGGAAATACAGAATTTTTGACCCCTTCAAAGGAACACTGGTGAATTAGCAGCACATCATTTAATTTTCTCACTTTTTATAACACAAAACAAGACTTTAGTTGTTCTCAACATTATCTAGTGCACTGATCAGTGTCCTCTTGCAGCAAGAAACACAACAAACTGTGGCTGCATGCATACGTAATAGGTGTAGCTCTCAAAATCTACATATTTTACTACGAAAATCATAAAAACAATGAGTTAGGAAAGAATTTTTCACCTAGAGACGGAAGCCAATGTGACTCATCTTCATTTTAACATCTTGTAATACATGTACAGTATGTATTGTTTGGTTAATCTGTGCAAAAAGTCAATGGACAGCAGCTTCTTTTGGAGCATACCTTATGGATTTTAATGTTTTCATTGATTATTTTTGTCTACAAAATGGAATCCATCATGCTGGTTTCTGATGTGGTGAAATGTTCATGTGAAAATACTATTTTTTTGGCATTGATTAGAGTCCTCTTGCAGCAGGAAACACAACAAACTGTGGCTGCATGCATATGTATAGGTGTAGCTCTCAAGCTCTGCATATTTTTTCTGTGAAAATCTGAAAAACAATGCGTGAATTTCCAATGCGGGGAAAGGAAGCCAATTTGATTATTAGCATCTTCATGTGAGCACTTTATTATACATGTACAGTACGGATTCTGTGCCTAATCTGTGCTTGTGGGTACGTATACTTTCTTTCAGACAGTGCAACCGGGGAGCTGAAAATCAGCAACCACTCGCTGAGCTTTGCAGGAATCTACATCTGTGAGGTGAACAATGCCGTTGGATCCGAACGCTGCAGGATCAACCTGAAAGCCAACAAATGTAAGAGAATACACCCTCAAACACACACACTGCTGCCGTTCACCACATGTCACATGAGATGCTGTAAGACCTAGATTTTAGATTTCATCCTCTTAAGTCTCCTCTCTTTGTAGCTGTGCCACTATATTCTCATTGCTCCACTTTTCACATACAGGATTCCAACCGCAGAGCTCAGTAACATGTCATTCTTGTTGTGTTTCAAGCTGGTGACAGGAGAAGGTCGCTGGTACTGGCAAGAAATCATTTCATTTTTTTGCTCCTGAGTCACAAACACACTTGAAAGGAAAGCTAAGATGTGTATAAAGTAAATGAAACAAGAAAGAGGCAGAGAATGGAGACGAAGCAGACTGATTAAATTATCTCTGTTCAGTTCAATATAAGTAGAAGTGCTTCATTTAAGATGATATCCAGAAATTCCCTGAATCCGTACGGTATAATGATGCTTTGGAACAGCTCTGAGTAAGACAGAAAGCAGAGGTACAGCCGAGCCGTCGCACAGGGAATGAATCTAGTGACTATGAGAACACCAGTGGGAAGTCGAGTCTATGATTCAGCATGCCATTACAGAATAAATCATCACTTAGGTTTAGACTCAAACAAGGAAACTGCATTCTTTGGATCCATAAAATGAATTTGCCTCCGGGTGCCTCATAATCTGCATCTTGTCGAGCCCATAACTCCTTGACTCAATGCTTATATTTTAGGCTTTGGGCAGGGAATAATTCATTTTCATCTGAAGGCTGCTGTCCCAGACTGATGGTTTCAACACAGAGGTTCCGGAACCCCAACCTGAGGATTTGCAAGATAATTAACAAGATATAGAACAAGTTTTCTCCATAAACTTTTCACTTTCCTTCAGAGTTTTATATTTTTTTTTTCCATATATCAGATATGAAATGAAACAGTATGAGGTGAGCATATCAGTCTTTGTCTGAGTCTCAGTCTTGCTTCTTTTTAAAAATATAACACAAAAATGTAGGTTTTTTTTGTAGGTTCACACAATTCTCACATCTCCAGCTTATGAAGCGACTACAGGCAATAGCTTGGCATTCATCCTCTTATCTAACTCCAAGCAAGAATGCAAATGAGCCTACGGTGCCCTCTGAAAGTATATTACCAGTAGATTGAAATTTCCCCTCATTGTTAATATACTTTCTGAAAAATTTAACAGCAGGGAGAGCACTTGTGAAGATGCTTCTATTATTCTATTTTGTTAAACACAGAAGGTTTAATTCTGAATGAGAATACCGGCTGAACAATTTAAATGAAAAGTGGTATCTCTGGAAAAAGATAACGAGTTTGAGAACATCTCTAGTCCGAACGCTTTTTTGCTTTAAAGACAACAGCAATCGAGCTGCATGGACTCCTCAACATTGCACAAAAGTAGAAAATCCAATACTCCTGTGAGCTTTTTGTTATCTTAGGTATGTTTGGTTTTCAAGTGACCCCAAAAATATTCGATAGAACTGAGGTCAGGTGGCTGTTGAGTAACACCAATGACAGTCAGCTCTCCTTTTTTGGTCTTTAGATAGTTTTTGCAAAGCTTGAAGAAGTGTTTTGGCTCAATATCCTGCTGCAGAATGAATGTCTCAACAAAGATGCAAACCAGAGGGTTATGTGTCTAAAGAATAAAACGCAGCCTCTCTTCGATCAAAGTGGAGTCAAACTTCTGACTAGCAAAAGAATATTCCACTCATCATTTTTCACTGTGCTTTTATTCTCTCTTGTTTTGGTCTCCTTACATTCAACCTTTTGTTATGACAAATCTTAAATCTGGATTCTTCAGCAACTAAAATATCCTTGTATGTCCCCAAGCATTTGACCTTTCTTCCTCCAAAGAAGTGAAGTGCTACTCATGTACTGATACCACGACTAGACAGTCTTCTTTTGACACACTATTGCTGATTGTTCTTTATTTTGTAAATTCTGTACCTGTCACGAACTCATGAACAAACTTGAGATATTGATGCCTTTTGCTCTACTGATCGTGCCTTGAAAACAGCCGGTCCTTTTTAGAGAACCCTGCACTGCTCTCTTAGAAATCTTCAGTCTGGCCATGATTTGATGCTGAGAAAGCTCCTCTTTGCTCAGAATAACAAATTGACTTCTGACATTTTCACTTAGTTCTCATGCCATGTTTCACACTATCTCAGTCCAACTTATTGAGCAATGTTCTGCTTGAACTTGAGGCACAACCATGTTTACAACAGGTGAATAATAACTGCGAGTGTACGTGAACGAGCCTCTGAAAAGTAGATCACAGCAACCCGAGTGTCATTTGAATGGATGGATGCACTGAAGACTTTTTGTACAATAGAGTTAACCACGGGCTATAAATAAATGTGATGTCACCCTTGGGTTTCTTGACATCTTGGTAGTGAATGACACCAAACTCCTGGCTAAGCAGAAAATCAGTATAGAGGTGGAGCTAAGGCAGGATATGCAAGTGTTTCTGGGCCATGGATTGTACCAACCAGTCATTCAAAGTGTCTCCACCCTTACTTATGCATAACCATAAGTCGTAATACAATTCAAATGGGTGAGTCATATAAAAATTCTTCACTCGTACAGTTGCCATGAATGGGAAAATTAACAATAGAGACCAAAATTGTGTCTGTAACAGGCTGTAGACATGCTAATTTCTGCTGTAAAGATCGACATTTTAACATGGAGGTCTATGGGAATTGACACAATTTTGCAGACATCCTCTAGTGGTCATTCTAGGAACTACATTTTCTTTTTGAGTAGATATTTAGCCGTAGAGGTTGTTACTTGAAGACGACATGGTCAATGCCACAAATTTGCTCATATTTGGTTGCTGACTTACAAGTAGTGCAACATGTTTAAATATTTGTTCTTCATTTTCAATGAATCACGAATCATAATGTTCTGGATATTTCCAGGTTTACATGAAAACTTGGCAGGCTTAAATCTGGCCTCAGACTTTTGGATCCCTTTGTGTATACAGTCGTAAACAAAAATTTACAATCACTTGTAAACACCGTGTATATCATGGCAATATCATCTTGAGTTTCCAATGATTTCTGTAACTGAATTTTATATGATAGAATCATTAAACAGTTGTGTCTTTGTCACAACAAACCAATCTACAGGTCTTACTACAGGTCTTCTGGAAATAAGGCACATCTGCTGCGTCAAAAATATACATACACCAACACTAGTATTTCTTTAAGCCTTTGATGCACAACAGGAGTCAAAAGTGACTCATATTCAGTGGAATATGGGTATCTTTTGACCTATGTTGTGCATCAAAGGGTTAAAGGTTTCGTGTCCATTTTCACCTTAAGTAGTTGCTCTTGGGAGCTGTCCACAAGCTTTTGGCAAGTTTCTGGTTGCATCTTTGACCCTACTCTTGACAGAATTTGTGCAGTTCAACGAAATTTGTTGGTTTTTCTGAAACAGATTTGTTTCTTCATCACAGTCTACAAGTTCTTGATGGACTTTAAGTCCAGGAGTCTAATCTGAACTCTTCATTCTAGCCTGATAAAGCCATGTGTGTTTTGTTTGGGATCATGTCAACAATTTTCTGTATCACCAAAACTGATAATTTAAGTTACTGTATGTATATTTTTGACAGCAGATTTTTTCATATTTCCAGAAGACCTTTAAAAAAATCCATGCAAGAAGCAAAATCTTTACTTTTGTCTCATTGTCATGTTGTGATCTTAGGTTCAAGTGTATGACCTGAAAATGATCAATTTCACTCTTTTGTTGACACATTTTTGGAGGGAACTGTAAACCCCAAAATGTTATGTATTACATGAAAAGTTGACATTACATGAAGTGAAGTTGTACAACCAATAGTCAGGAGTTGTAAGACATTATGCCACTTTACAAAAGCCAATAATGTCAGGAACCACTCAATAATAAACTTACAGTATAATGGATTCTTCACAGCATATTCTTTTCTGTCACAAAGTTTCTAGTGAATAATTCCCTGTTCCTTGTACCGATTTTACAGCTCCAAACAGAGCTGCGGTGATAGTCGGTACCACTGTGGGTTCGCTGCTTCTCATCTTCATCCTGCTGGTCTTCATCGTGCTTCTTTGCTGGAAGTTCAACAGCAGACGTCGCTATGAGAAGGAGTTCTCCAATGAGATCAGGTACAGAACTGTGCAGTGCAGACACACTGGGGCAGAGCAAAAGGCTGGATAACTGAGCAGCTGAGAGGTGAGAACAAACACTGTCTGACAACTTTCTCCTCATTTATCACTAAAAAGTCCCAGGAGAATAAAAATTCAGCTTCCATTAGTGCTGTCACCTGAAACATAACTCGATGCACGTACACAGGCTTCTTTTACGTGGGTTTAAATTAGTAATGAGAAAATGTTTTAGGCCTCACAGCACAAATAAGAGCAATAATATTAAAACTTCTGCAAAAGAGAGCAGACATTAAAAAACACAACACCACCAAGCAAACTTTAAAAGACAGAGAGGCAACTATGAGATACAAAACCACACACATAAAAGTCGTTCAGATAAGAATAGAAACAAAAGCTCCCTGACTTGAATTAAAGCCAAACAAGACACATGTAAATACAACCAAAATGCAGACAGAGAAAAATATGTTCTATATTTAGACTCTTGGAGATAGTGGCCTCAGACTGCTCATTCTGGGCTCCTTGAAATGTTGTGGTTTAATTTCAGCTCTCAGCGCTCATCTATACTTTTATTTATGCATCGGCAATGTCGTTTGAACATTTTGATGAAATCCAAGGTTTTATCGGATGATGAATGCAGAAACAAACTGATTTTCTTTAGAAAATATGGATGCAAATAAACTATACTGTGAGTGCTGACATTTTAAATAACATCAGTTTGGGTAGCTTAGAAAGTCTTCCTTTTTGTTGATCTTCTTTCTTTCTCGGAAACATGAAAAGTCCCCATTCATTTTGAAACTACATTCTGAAGTGATATAAACATTTCTTTTTATGACATTACCTACCTTTAATTTTCTTTTTTCCAGCACATAAAACTGAGTAACATATAGGACCCAGCAGGATTTTGTAGCAAACTTTTTGAGAAATGCTATTTTCTGGCGGTGTGATAGATAGGATACCATTCTCTTATCTGCTGCAGTCAGGACATCATTAGCTTGGCGTGAAGACTTGAAACGAGGCGAGGGGTAGAAATAATTGCATTCTTGCAATAATGTTATTTCCATTGCACAAACTTATATAAAACATCCCTCTGTGACATTTACCTCCCCAGAAAAATTGTCTGGAATTCTTCTGGAGCTCAAACCACACAGAGAATATGACTGCCAATAGAGTTTGTGATCATTTTTTTAAATAAATGAGTGTCATTGTCTGGCTCCAGAATCAAAAATGCCGAGTTGTATTCATAGTAGTAACTCAACTCTTGGATTTAAAAATGAACCTTGTGAAAGTCAACCCTGCAAAAGTTCAAAACGAGTTCATGTGTGACGTTTAAATCCCCAAACAGGACGCAAACACATGTCCAGTTCATAAGGCAAGAGAGGAATCTAGCACAGTTACATAAATATGGTGAGACAGCTGGTCTTTTATCTAATGTATTTTTTAAAAAAAAACAAAAAAAAAACAAACAAGTTTGTGCCTGTGAATGGATATCTTTTGTGGAAATAAAGCCGTTAAAAGTGAATAGTGGTGACAGTCAAGGCTGACCTCGAGTATCTATAACATACTCGTCATAGTAAAAAGCTAAAGATTAAATGTCGTGTTTAAATAAAACAATTTGTTATTTTATTTTAGGGACACATTGTGTCATTTAGGCCAAACAATATAATTTGGTAAAACTCTGATATTCATTACGACAAAGCAAGGCAGCAGCTTTCAGAACTAGAGGCTAATCAAAGTGCTTTATGTAAGGCAGCAAAATCCATTAGTGCAGCATTTAAAAAGACATTTTAGAGGGAAAAGAGAAAGAAGTATATAACAAAATAGTGAAAATATGAACAAAGGATGCCCTTTTAACGCTGTAGCTGGCTGCATCTGAGAGAAAAAAAAGAACACTTAAAGACTAAGAGCAGATGTCCAACAAAATAAATGTTGGGGTTGCAAACAAGATCTAAGGCCTTGTGACTCCTGACTACAAAAACCAGCGTTGTATATCACACTGCTAACACCAGCGCATTCTGACTGAAATCCCTGTTGAAAGAAGATGCAAATACAGACACTGAAGTAGCACAGGGCATGGTATAAAGAGTTTTGAGAGCTTTTCAGGGTCTAGAGGGCAGCAGTGATGCAGAAACAGCTTCTAGTGTTGGCCTCTTAGCCTATTACTGGATTGCTTATACTGTGGATAGACTCGATTTTTGATCAAAATTACAGTTTCTGCAAGACTTTAGGACTAAATACCTAAAAAACGAACTACATTAGCAGTGCGTTGTGCTTAGTTACATTAGTTACATTTAAATGGGATTCGAATTTCACATTTTTGCCTTGACATGACCCCCCATTTCTTCTTTATGAGCAATTCCTTGGTGGATTTGCTGCATGTTTAGGATCCAGTTCAACTTCAAGCCTCAGACACATAGTCTTTCTTTACCTTCTACCTGATATAAAGCAGAATTCATAGTTGAATCAATGACTGCAAGCTTCCCAGTCCCTGAAGCAGTAAAACGACCCCGTACAGTTTATGAGCGACCCCAAAAAACGTAACATTTCCACTGCAATGACACACAGTTGGTGTTGGATTCTTCTCCTGAAAAGCTGTCATGCATTAGATGGATGCACTTTCACACCGACACTTGCCAGAGTTAGCTGCAGATCTTGTGATGACAGTTTGGACTTCCTGGAGACTTCTTGTTGCATCAAACATTCTGCATTCTCAGCTGAATTTACTGAGGCAGCCAGTCCTGGAAAATCTGCACTTGTAGATGACTTTCCCCACAGTTGAATGATTTCTTTCTTTCTTTGGATCTATATTAGACCATATACTTGGGTAGCAAAGACAGCAGGTCCTGGATGTCAGTGGTTAAAATAAAAGGTCTGACCTGTCACTACCTAAGGAGCATTCAATCATTAGGACCTAATCTGCAACTTCCTGTTTTTCATTTTATGTGTTTAAAGCTAGAATGAATGTATATTTTACTGCTCAGTTATATAGTTTTATTCAAATTGTGAATATGACTGCAAAATATCAATTTTATTCATCATGTGTTTGAGTTTATCACTCTTGTTTCAAAAAGGATTGAGTGTTTGTTTATTTTTTATTTATATTTGTGTTTTCTGCTCATAACTCCGGCAGCAGAATGAGCTGCAGTGGTTTAACAGTCATTTTTGGAAGATCTGACAGGAAATCTTTTTTTTAATTATTACAACTTCCTGGAGCTGAGGACAAGAATGAGCTTGAATCTGAATTTTGTTTGCCATTTAAACATCCTCCCATTACTTTTAGATAATAAACGGCTGGTTTAATGAGTCAGTTCTTGTGACTGTTAAAGCAGACAGTCTATAATAACACCCCAAAAATTTCAGCTTGGCCTTTTCCAATTTACTTGTCTTAGGTGTTTTTTTTTTTCTTCTCACAGTTTTGGTGCCAAGCTGATAATTAAATGCCATTAATAACATCAAGTGCAAATTACTTTTTTTTTTTTTTTTTTTAAATTAATGTTGAGGTTATTTTCGTTGTTTTCAAATGGTTAACATGTAATTTTGGGGCAAAATTCCAAAATCTACGCTTCACAATTTGCTCGTTTTCTCTTGTGAAGTTGAGCTGAGTTACTCTGCTGCTTTGGGACAGTGGAAGTTGTGTAACTTGTTGAAAAGGTCACCTGGGACAGTGAACACAGCACTGCTCCAGGGGCAATGTTCTGCAGCTGACCTCCCATTCTGACATCTCTGCAAAGGATTACTCCCTTTTCTTTTTTTTTGGCAAATAAAGTTTTTGTCTCCCAAAACATTCACACGCAGTTTAAAAAACAGCCCACATGCTTTCAAAGTAGACACTGAATCGGGAGCAGTGTCAGTGTGGGAGGACAGTGTTGTGTACCGGAGATGGAGAAGCACTTCAAGCCACAATGCTGATACAGTCTCCTCTATGTATCTGTGTCATCAGAGGTTCAACTCTCTCCACATGAGCGAGAGAAGCTCACAGAGGGGGGAAATGGCAAAGCTGTAATAATTTAGGTCGAGGCAAACAATAGGTCCTGTCACATCCGTCAGGTGGTAGAGTGTACAAGGTAAACACTGTTAGCTTGGAGACTCATGCACGGTATCAAATCAGTTCAAATACTGACTCCGACCCTGCATATCAGGAGCTTTCAAATCCATTTACATGAATTTAACGATGCAAACTGAGTCAGACTTGCAGATTTTGCAGCGGCACTATAAGAGAGACTGAAACTGGTAGGTTAGCGAACAGTTGTTGTTTTTCTCCACATCTGTAGCAAATGCAAATTAACATTATTGTGCATTTGGAGTCACATCTGTGTAGGTACAGGATCAACAGATTAAAAAACTTATTTGTTTCTGCTAGCACTGTCTTTTAAATAATGATAATGTTTAAAAAATAACAACAATAAAAACTACATATATATTTATATATATATATATATATATATATATATATATATATATATATATATATATATATATATATATATATAAAAAATGTAAAATAATGATTGTGATTTTTTTCATTTTTTAACATATTCTATTTTAATTTGATTTTATTTTATCATCATACATCTTTTGTCCCATTACTGATGATGATTGAATTATTTTTAATCTATTTTGCTGGATTTATTTCATTCCATTCCATTGGACTTTTTTTTACTGCATTTTATGGACACACAATATACCAAAAATCTTGTCATACTCCTGGTCTATTTTGTGGTTTGAGAGTGTGGTGACATTGTGTACCCCTATGGTGCTGACTGCAAGACAAATTGATAACAAAGATTACCTTGAACCTTGAACATTTCAGTCCCTCTATTAAATAAATCCCATGTGCACTGTGCTTTTAGCTCTGCTTTTGTTTCCGCTTTTACTTCCAATTCTTTAGCTGCTACCACTTCACCACTTAAACACTAACTTTGTCTTTGTTTGATCAGATCATTTAGTCTGCAGTGACTTTTTTCCACTGAATCCCACTGAAAACAGCCACATGGTCTTGAAATAACACTGATAGGAGCAAAGACTGACCCAATAAACAGCCTGCAGAGCCAAAACAAAGAGCTAAAAGACACTTTAAGGCTCAGAAACTGGTTCTAATTGCTTAATTAAACATTACTAGAGCCACTGTTAAATAAAAAGAATGCAACAGCTTTAATGTGAAAAACTGCATATAGCACCTTTAAAGTTGTCACTGTTATAGTACAAACAACAGAGATAATTGAGGGATTTTAAATAAAATACATCAGATCTACTTGATTATTAATGTGGTAATACTGAACTGCCTGTAGAATGGAAATGAATTAATAGCAATGCAAACTAAAATTCTCTATGAAGCCACAGCCATTAATGACTTGCAGCTAATTTAGTTAAGTGGTTTTAGAACAGCCTTTATGTAAAAAGATGAGACAAATAACTTCCCCGGCAGAACAAAACAACCACGAAAATACCCCTGGAAATGAGACACCTAATTGGTGTTTAATTTAATTTAATTTACCGTATTTGGTTTTGTACACAGCAGCTCTGTGGTAATGCACAGAAACACAAACGCACCCGAAAAACCACAGCCTCAAGGACCCGAGGCGCGTTATTTGTTTTTCCAGCTAAACAAAAGCAAATTTATTCCCTTCACCAGCAAAAAATCTGAGTCCTTGGCCTCCACAGGAGCAGAAAATGCCAAAGTCGATCGGTTGTGCGGGTGTTTTTCTTTGACAGAGGAGCGGCTCCCAGCTGGTATTGCAGAGTTACATAAATACAGAATGCAAAGTAGCTCCTAAGCTCAGAAATTGGCAGCAGTGTTGACGAGGGGAAGATTGTGCTGCATGCTTCTTGTCAGTGTTTGCTGGTTGAAAACCACCACCAGACTGAATATTGTGCTCTGGTAGGGTCTCTGTGAAAGCAGGAACCCCTGGGATGAGCCTCCGAACAGGCAAAAACTACAAAGGCTGCTGCTCTTACCCACAGGGCAGTGTTGTTTTGCTTAGTAAATACTGTACATCTACAGTCAGGAAGTATGGATGCAGTGCCATACAGAACCGAGAAATACCTGGATGTCAGCTGTCTTTGAGAAATACCTGCAGCTGCATGAAAGTCAAGAAAAATAATGTCAAACATTTCCAAATCTGGGCTTCTCAGATGCACCTCTGTGGAGCTGTTATACCAGTGTAAACCAAATCCAGCTGGGTGTTTCTGAAGACTGTAAAAGCCTGACTTTGATTAAGAAAAGAACTGTTCAAAAACACTAACAATTGGCATTAAAGTGCATGTTACTGCCAGTACAAATCTATTTTAAAGCTCCTTAAGTGAGTTCCAATTTCATGCTAAGGAAGCCTCATTCATAAACTCAGCTTCTACAGCAGAAATTTTTTTAAAAAGTAGTATTTTTTTGAGTTATTTTGCTTGGAAAATATTTTTACAGGTGTAAACACAACCAAAAATTAGCCTTATGTCAGCTATCTTCTAGAAAATATCTGAAGTTTCATCAGAAAAAATAAAGTCTAAATGTCTGAGAATTTTTGCATTTATTTATTTTTCTTGATTTTCATTATGAAAATTTTTTAAAAAGTCAAATCTTTCCAAGTTTTAGCTTCTCAGATGTGCATATGTGGAGCTTTTGTAGCCGTGCAAAAGAAATATATGAGAAAACCTCTTAAATGAGTTCTATTTTCATACTATGAAAGTTTCGTCTATAAATTCAGCTTCTGCAGTTGAAATAAGTCAAAAAGTAATAATTCTGTGTTATTTGGCTTGGAAAGTGTGGATGAAGATGTAAACACGATAAAAAAATACCTGGATCTCAGCTATCTTTGAGAAATACCTGCAAGTGAATGAAAATCAAGAAAAATAAATGTCAAACCTTTCTGAGTTTTAGCTTCTCAGATGCGCATATGTGGTTCTTTTACAGTAAATAAATGCCATTGGGTGCATTTAGAGACTGCATAAAGTACAATTTTGACGATAAAACAACCTTAAAAATTAGTAAGACTGTGCAACTCTACTACTAAGTTCTAATTCCATTCTATATAAAAGCTGATTCCATAAATTCAGCTTCCCTATCTGCTTACTAACCTTTTCTGTTGCCCTGAAACAAATCAAAAATATTAGTAATTCTCCGCAGTCACATTATTCTCTACATGGTAAACTCCTCTCACTTGTTTTTTTTCTGCTCTTCTTCTGTTCTGATCTCAACCAGGGAGGACTCAGCGCCTCCGGACAGCCGTCCGGTCAGCCGTCGGAGCACCGGTCAGCGTCCAGATGTGACTTATTGTCCAGTGGATGGGGCTGAGGTGAGCTCTTTCAGCGACGGAAGCCAAAACTCTCCCTCCAGCTTCACCCACGGACACAAGCCGGTCATTCAATATGACAGCAAGTACGGATACGCCGTGTGACAGCAGCTTTTTTTGTTTTTTGTTTTTTTTAAACGTAATCTCCTTTTGTACTGCTTGAATGGGAGCTTCAGGACACTTTGGACACCTGAAGCTAAAATTTGGGAGCCACAGCAGTCTGAGCTTAATGAACTGAATTCAAAGCTTCGCTGCGTGATGCTTTCCTGATAACACTGTTCAATTTAATTGCTTTAAGATAATCTCAGTGACGGGGGAAACTTCTTCTATTAATTATGTATCACTGTTCATTCAACACGTAGGTGAATGTCACTGCCTGTAAAGCTCGTGCTGAAAACGTATAAATATACAGCTTTGGAGGGAATCATTAAAAGATCGTGACCACTGGTTTCTATCTGTGTGGATCTTCCTGGAGTAAAACTGTGTTTCCTTGTTAAGGCTGTAATAGACACTGTTATGTTGTTCCCAAGCTGACAAGTGGTGACATTCTTGCTGAATTTCTCTTCATTAAGCACCAACATATCTGTCTTCTTACTATTTTTCTTGCTACGTGATAATTTAGCTTGAATAATATTGGTTGGTTTTATATTTACAGCTTGTGCACTAAATAATAACGAGTTTTCAACCATTTAGTGTGAATTTTGACAATTTTACAGTTTAAAAAAACATCTTATTTAAAGAGAATACATTGCATGCATTGAATTATTCTGTTTATTCATGTATTTTAGAAGATGCTGTAATTCTTTAACCATTATATCACAATTCAAACAAAACTATTAATATCGAAGGCCTGCTGTGTGAACTTTGTAAAAGAAAACAGCTAGTGGTCTGACGGTTATTTCTCAGGCTGTACGTTAAATGTAAGGATAAATTAATTCAAGAAGTTATAATTTAGCTTGAATTGTATCGTTAACTTTATCTACACAGCCGTCTAGTGCGAATTCTGGCATTTTTACGTGTTTTTTTGTGGGTTTTTTTTGAAGAAAATGTTGTAATTATTCAGAAACTGCAATAAAATTTAAACAAAACTACAATGTTGAAGGCCTGCTGTGTAGAGCATGGTGGTCTCACAGTTATTTCTAAAGCTAGATGTTAAATGAAAGGAAGAATTTATTCTAGAAGTGATAGTTTAGCCTGAATTTGACCTGTTAACTTCTATGTCCACAGCATATGCACAAAATAATGGTGAGTTTTCAGCCATTTAGTGTGAATTTGGTCATTTTCACAGGTAAAAAAACAAAACAACAGAATTACAGCATATATTGAATTATTATGAGGTTTTGCGAGTATTTTAGAAGATGCTGTAATTCTTTAAACCATTATATTGCAATACAAACAGAACTATAAGTGTTGAAGGCCTGCTGTGTAGATTTTCCAAAAGAAAGCAGCTGGTGGTCTAATAATAAAGTATGTGAAATGAAAAGAAGAATTTATTCTTGAAGTTAATAGAAATTAACCATTTTCCTGAATTAGTAGATGCAAATTTAAGTGATTCCGGACTGGTTACTAGTGATTTTCTTGTTGCATTTCTCTTCATAAAGCACCAACACGTCTGTCTTCTTACTATTTTCTCCTCTTATTTATGGCTGAGTCGTAATTAACATTGAATTTGATCTGTTCACTTTAAATATAGAGTTTTTAACCATCTATTGTGCAATTTTGACATTTTTACAATTAAGAACATGACACTTTTGAACTAAATTCATTGCACGTATTGAATTATCCTGAGTGTTTGCAAGCATTTTAGAAGAAGCCATAATTATTTAACCACTGTCAAATAATACTATCAATGCTGAAGGCCTGCGTGTGGTCTAATGATTGTTTCCAAGCCTATATGTTTAACAAAGGAATTCTTCTTAAAAATTATTTATTCTCAGAGTCGGCAGAAATTAACTGTTTTCTTGACATTGTAGATGAAGTGATTTAGCATTTGTGAACAGTTCAAAAATAACCCAGTCCCAATTTTAAATCAAAAGAGAAATATTTATTTCATGATAGACCTCATTTGGAAATACTCAACCATTCAAAAATGTACACAATTAAGTATTTATTTTTTCCAGGATGAACTGACAGGAGTTGAAATATCAAGAGCCACATGCAATGGGTTTTTGTCCACTACATTAAAAAAAAAAAAAGCGACTAGATTCCCCCCAAAAACCCCCTTCAAACCCCCTAAACCCTCTAATTCCAGACGACATGTCCCCCTCACACAGTGGTAGGACTTTGTGTTTTTCCAGGGCGGTTGGCCTTCTGCGATAACACACATTACAGACAGTGAAAAGGTTTAGAAACTCAACATATCAGCATCTCCTGCTCCGTAAGTCTTTGTGAACCAACCAGAGCTGACGTGCTCAGTGTTTGCACTTTACTTCTCAGTGTCGGTTCAAACTGTATCGACGGGCTGAACTTGTTTGTTTTGACCTATTTGCAGCAAGAAGACTTCACTTTATAAGCTACTGTAAGCAGCGACTGTGCATAAAATCCAGGTTTTAGTCGAGCATTTCTTGTGTGTTCTTTTGTGTGCTGCATCGATGCAAATGTACGTCAATGTTGAAACGTGTTTGTGGAAAACACGAAGGTTAAAGATAAGGCCATATACCAGAGTTAGTCATATAACGCATATCAAATTCAACAAAATTTGAGCTTACCTTTCAAAGAAAAGCTGAGCTGAAAAGGGTCAATAAAAATCTGAATATACAGTGTATATATATATATATATATATATATATATATATATATATATATATATATATATATATATATATATATATATATATATATATATATATATATATATATATATGGGGCTGGAATTAGAAATTTGTCTGGTACATTTAAGCTCTCAAAAGAAAAAAAAACAAAAAAGCTGTATGCCAGCACACTGCAGTCTATAAATCTCTGAAGTATTTATGGCACCATTAAATTACTGGAAATAAAAGGAAACGCTAAGCACTCCTAGAAAATCACCAAAAAAAGAGGTTTAAGGGCTCCTTCAGTGGATTCAGGTCATTAACACACAATAGTTCCTTCAAATTAAAAGTCATTTTGTCTGCACAGCACCAAAACCAAATTTCACATGTGAGGAATGATTAACAATAAAAACCTGATCATCTGTTAAAAAAAAAAAAAAAAAAAAAAAAAAATAAGGCAAAAATCATAATGGACGTCGACGAATTTGGCTTCAGATGATTAAAAAGAAACTGAAAAGTATGTTGGATAGCTTGATGTTTTTACACACAGACTCGTGACACAAAGACCGAACTGTATATGTGATTGTTGTTGGCTATTAAAAAAACCCCCAAAAACTCCAGCTGTGAGTCCATCCAGTCTCCGGTTAGGCGGAATCTTGTTTTCCGAGATGCTCCGAAGTTGAGCTGTCTCCAGATTTGTTGCATCAGTGCCTCTCCCCTCCTTTAATAAAGTCCTCTGCATGTAGATGTCTGTGTTTTTTTTGGGGGGGATGGCGACGTTCTTTACTGGCTGATGTTGAGGTTCAGTAAAAGCAACGAGCGTTTCTTCAAAGGCACCGTACTGTACATTGGTCTGTGTTGTGTTTATGTGGGCCGCACATGGGCACATGCATACGCGGAGAAGCGAAAACCAGTCAAACGAAGTCGATTCCCTCCACTGGTGTCAGCCCACAAGGCATCACCATGACAACTAAGGCAAAAATCTCTCAACATGAAAACACAGCATCTGTTTTTTTTTCATTATTATTATTTTTTTTATGATCCGATCCTCTGCTTAAAATCCCCACAATAATCATTAGTCATGATAATAATCTCTATTCAATAAATTATCTATACTGTACAATTATTTCTCCTGCAACAAAAGGGGAGCCTCTTTTCTTTTTCTTCCTTTTTTTTCTTAAGTAAAGCTTTCAACAGTCAGTTTCTGGTGCGTCCTCAGTTCAATGGAGTCTCTGCAGAGCACACAGAGGCTGACAGACAGCAAGCCAGATTTTTTTCTTCTTCTTTCCTGTACAGAAATTAAACAGGACATCCAGCAAAAAAAAACAAACAAAACAAAAACAAAAACTGATGCATAATTGTAGAGAAACAGAGTAGAAAATTGAGCATCCAGCAAAAACAACAACGAAAAAAGGGTCTTTTTTCTCTTTCTTCTTGTGTCATTTTTCCTGGAGAGAGTTGATCTCTGAGAACAGTGGATAGTAGACAGTTCCTGATTTAAAGCAACATCCTTTACTGCACTCCCTCTTCGTCCACGTAGGTTGAGGGAAACCATCCAATCTGAAACATGAAGCGGGAACTATCAGAGACACACACACTGTAATGCTAACCACGGTAAACAAGGGATGTTCTTCTTTTTATTTATTTTTTATTACATGTTGTACCTGCAGTAGGATAAACATTTGATGAAGGAAGTGAATCCGCAGCAAAAACACATTAGTCCAAGGCTACTCCGAACACTCGCCTCTGCACTAATTTACCAGAGGATGTGCATTATTTTCACATAACTGCACGGCTCAGTAGCAGCCTCGTCTCTGTTCTAAAAAAAATACTTGAAGGCTACTTCAAATACTACTTCAGCTGTTGCTAGGCAACAACTTCTCCTACTTGTTGGAATAGTGAAGCAAGTACCGAGCTAACAAAGGTAATATCAACACAAAGGTTGTATTTATGGCAACAACAAGACGTCCATTTACAACTGCTGGGATCAGCATGTGGGTATGTTACGTGCATCTGATTGTGGGTCTCTGGCGGTTATCTCACAAAATATGGCACAATTAAGGAGGAGGGAGGCGAAAGTTATGTCTTCCTGCTGAAGATAAGTTCCTTGGTTGGATTGACTGAGATACCAAGAGGCCATCTTTTAAATGTGGTTGGCTTTCACCCCTAGAAAACTACACAAAATGCATTTACACTTAGCTAATGACTGCTAAGTCCCAAACTATGGGCTAGAATCTAAGACTTGATCATGTTCAAATGTCCAAACTAGAAAAGCACAGCAGAGAGTGTGGTACTCAGCCAAGGCTCTTCATTCCCCCATATGGCATTACCAGAAATGGCCAAGACAACAACCTAAGAAACATTAAAAACAGACAACACCAACTCATACAACAAAATAAATAAAATGCATGCAAGACAAAAGCACAGGTTTAAGAATTTACATTGTGTCCTGCAGTGAGTTCCAGGCAACAATGTGCCGCTATCTCGCAATGATATGGAAATCCTTAACAAATCCATCAATCCAGACTATAAGCCACATTACTGCCAAAGTCTAATCTCCATTCATTTATTCTCTGCTTTGCATTGGCACAAGCTAATATCAGGTGTGGATGGTTTGAATACAGTCGGTTATTTTCAACAAGTACTCGTCTTTGCATACATCCAGTGGGAATTCAAATCCAACAAAATGACACGATCTCAAGCGTATTTCCGCTGCAGTGTTCGATGGTAAAAAGCAAGATGGCAGCCCAGCTATGATAAAATCTAAATTACGCCGCTACAGCACTTAAACAGCAGACTGTACAAGAGAGTGCAGCAAAGTTTAGCTCTGCAGCTGTACGAGCTGAGTGGACACACTCACTCTGGCTCCCTGGCAGCACATTAACACTGTCAAATTTACAGCTTAATGGGGAACATTCCTAAAATAAAAAGCTGACATCACTTCCAGTTTTACAGCCAGCCTATTAAACTGGCACAATTCCCAGCAGCCAGGTTTTTTGTCCTACCCCCTTTTTTCTCTTTCAAGCACCTGCTTTAGGATTGCTTTGACTATCTGTGGTTTAATTGTTAAATTCAGTCCCTCCGGTGTCCAGAAAGACCATCATCAGTGCTGAATCTTTTGTCATTTTGTCTCACGCACGTGTCTGACATGATGAAGCTAATGGGGGGTGATTTAACCAAACAGAGAATGAGTCTAATCTACAAAGATTAAAGCACCTGATGTTTTTATTGTAATCTTTTCAGTTTTAGCTCGGAGGGGTGCACAACAAAGCAAGTTTTACAAAGCCAGAGTATCTTTATATAAGCCGACTCAACAAAACCTGAAGCCTTGTTATAAACTTTCTTTGCCCAGGTTTTCCTAATCAGGATCTGTCCACATTGTTCAAAAAGGGGGTGTTTGACATGCCACTTAATAGTTTGTATGTGTAAAATGGACCATTACATGTTGCCTACTTCACTAAATATAGAATTGAATACAAATACTTAATCAATCGGAAAAAAAACGTAAGAAAAAATATATTAGAGTGCAAAATGCACTATAAAGTGTAAAATATACTATAATAAAAAAAAATACAGAAGTAAAAAATTGTCAAATGCTGAATAAAGAGGAACTGGTTATTATAATGGAGAGCTATGAGGAATATAAACATTTATTGCGGAAAGCATATAACAAACCTGGCAGCAAATCAGGACCAAACATAGAAACATATTTATGCCTTTTCTGCATTAACAAGTAATGCATTTAGGCTTGCATGGTACTGTAACACATTAAACTCACCTACTTTACCTGCATGGCTTCATTTAGTGACAATATTAGCAAATGGCTCAACAAGTTTGTAGATGCATGATATATCCTCACTCTATATAATATATACTACTGTTCAAAAGTTTGGGGTCACCAAGGCAATTTCATGTTTTCTATGAAAACTCACACATTCATTCATGTGCTAACATAACTGCACAAGGGTTTTCTAATCATCAATGAGCCTTTCAACACAATTATCTAACACAATGTAGCATTAGAACACAGGAGTGATGGTTGCTGGAAATGTTCCTCTGTACCTCTATGGAGATATTCCATTAAAAATCAGCTGTTTCCAGCTAGAATAGTCATTTACCACATTAACAATGTCTAGACTGTATTTCTGATTAATGTAATCTTCATTGAAAATAACTGCTTTTCTTTTAAAAATAAGGAAATTTCTAAGTGACCTGAATTATTGAATTGTAGTGTATATCACTCATACTGAATAGGAAGTACTGGTAAATGAATAGTGTTTCTTGCAGCCGATTTAAATCCCAAACTGTTAGCAGAATTTTCTAAGAGTCGCCAACTCTGCACTAGTTACCATCTAATTACCCACCTAGTCAGTCATCTAGATACCATTATCTAGCCGGGTTAAAGGAGAGCCACCTTCTAGACATTAACACTCTGGCTTTAGGCTCAACGTCTCTAACTAGTCCATCAACCTTGCATCATACTAAACTCTTCTCATCAATCCATTAGCAAACAGGTTTCCATGGTTTACTCACTCTTCCGTTGGCCTCTCCTTTCCACCAGCCCTGGTCACCTCCAATCTTGCTGTAGATTTTGACGATGTCTCCTTCTCGCAGCGAGAGCTCTCTCATGTCTCGTGCTGCGAAGTTATACCTGGCCACGGCTGTGCTGACCACCCGCGGAGTAAACACTGGAAAAGGAAACAACCGGAGCTCAGTCTTTCCACAGTGTTACAATGTAAGAGTGAACTTTATTACTGTTATACATATAAAGCAGGTCTTTAATCACTGGTAATAGAGATGGATAATCATCCGTACGCCTGAGGGAGGTGGCTGTGAGGTGAGGTCACACTGGACATAATGGTAACAGTTAGTTGTGAGGAATGTACAGCGGGACGATGGTGGGGTCAGTGCTCGGCGTGAAGCACTGTGGCAGGAAAATGACAAATGAGCACGAGGGGGAGAGGACAACAAGTTGTTTCATCACGAGAGAGGAAATTGGTTTTCTTTTCTTGATTTAATGAGGAAATGGCATCCTGCGAAGAACTGAAACGCTCTTGTTAATGAAAATAGCGACACAGAAGAAGTAATGAGGTCGAGGGAGGCTTATTATGTAATTACAGGCGATGAGGTGCAAGCAAAGAAAGGAAGTAAAGACAAAAATAAAAGGAGAGAGTACCTGACCAAAAGGGAGCTGAGCTCTGAGAGGAGAAGTTGAGGCCCTGCGGACTGAGGAAGGAGAAGTTGTAGGAGGCGCAGGTGGCTGCTGAGAGGAGGACAGAAGAGAGACAGAGGAGGAAGTAAAGCTGGGAAATGTTTGAGGTTCAAGCCTGCAAAGCTGCAGCCGGAGAAGCAGAGAGTGAAAGGGGGGAATCCATTGAAGTTCTGTTTGCCTGAGCGTTCTGTTCTCATTATATTTAATTGTAACAATGTCGGAGACACAATTTGACTGCAGAGAGAATTTCTTATTTACAAAATTTCCATTTATTTGTGGATCGCAAACAACAGCGTGTGTTGTTTGGGTGTTACATAAAGTGACAGCGTGAGAATCGTCACTTTATGTAAAAGCAGGAGATTATGTTGTTCCTAGTCGCAGTGGCAGTAATGACATTGTTGTTCAATGTTTATATGTCAAAACAAACTGAAAAAACATGCATTTAAATTTCTTTCCTTACTCACTTCATATCATTTACATCGTGTTGTATCAAAAAATGTTGCAATATTGCAAGGTGACTGCCCAACTTAATGGGCAATACGAAATGAAAATACATCTGCTGTTTGTAGCATATTCTGTCTGCTATACTTTAGCAGAACTCGATACAGTCTCCGTATATATGTATTTGTAAACTGCAAACAGGACCAGCATGAGAACCGTCATATGAAAGCAGGAGATTATGTTGTTCCCAGTAGCAGTGGCAGTTATGACAATACTGTTGAATATTTATATGTCAAAGCAAACTGCAAAACATGCATTTTATTTTTATACGTATTCACTTTATGTAATTTACATCATGTTGTATCAGAAAATCCTGTGATATTGCAAAAAGTGATGAGTGCCCAACTTCACGTGTGATATGAATTAGAAATACATCTGCTGTTTGTAGCATATTCTGTCTGCTATACTTTAGCGGAACTTGGTACAGTCTCTGTATCTATGTATCTGTGGACTGCAAACAGGAACTTCATGATTATCTTGTTCCCAGTAGCAATGGCAGTGACAGCATTAGTGTTCTGCAAAACATGTCCATGCATTTTAATGCATATCTTTATTTTTTAGTCAAATTACATTGCGTTACATGAAAAAAATAAAATAAAATCAATATTACAACATTGCAAGGTGGCTGCACAACCTAATGTGTGATATGAATTAAAAAGACATCTTCTGCTCTTTGTAGCATATTCTGTTTGCTATATGTCTGCACAATTTAGTCCAAACCCAGACAATGTTTGTGTGGTGGACTCACTTCAAACCAAACTGTCAGTATGTGATGGTGTAAAAAGCTTGTAAATATGCCCTCCAGGAAAAAAAAAACAAGTTTCTGACTTTGTCTTTATGGTGTTTTTTTTTTTTTTTTTTTTTATATAAACTGGAAAACAAATTATAACTAAACTGAGAAGAAATGCTCAGTCAACACCACGACTGAGCATTTCCACCTTGACAATATAGTGTATCAGTGACAGTCTCAGACTCAGATTGCTGGGGTTTCCTGTAAACAAACAAGAAAAGAACAAGGAACCAAGGACTTCCTGTATCATTCTTCTTCAGAATCAGTTTCTGGCTCAAACAAGTAGAAAAAGTCCAATATCACAACTTGTCCTTGTGTACTAGAAGGTAGTTTTGCGGTGTTTGAAAGTTGTGAGTGAGCTGGCGTCCTTGAGCTGCAGCGAGTTGGTTAAGATTAAAGTTAGGTGCATGGAGAGAGAAGCAGGGACTTCATAGATTTACACATTCGAGTAGAAGCAACAGTGTAAAGTTACATTTGAGCCACTTTCAGGCAGAAAACTACTCTTTTCTTGGAGGAAATCTAAACACATAACTTTGATATGCAGATGGGTTCAAAGATCAGAGAGAGACTTTACATGGAGTGAAAGGAGTGGACGTGACTGGTCATGATGCTTCCTAATTATAACACATTTTCATACATCCAAGGCTGTTTCCATGGACAACTGGGCATGAAGCACAAGCGCAATGTTGCAAGCAGTCAGGATTAGAGCACATCGTCATCGGCAAAAACTCAGTCGTCTCCATTCATTTCCAAAAAATTACGCCAAAACAACGAGGCCACAATCTTGCTGTAGTGGCCAGTTGGGTCCTTGTGCCGAGCGAACAAAGGCAGGCCAATGCGGGACAAAAGCCAGCACAGGGCCAATGCCAGTATTCATAAAGTGTAATGGTCAGAGAGGGCAGCCAGTTCAGTCAGTCCACAGGCCACTGAGTTGGCTGCCTTCCTCTTTGACATTCCCTCTTTATCATTTCACACCGCTGTCCTCATGTTCTGCTCTGCTCCCCTGTGGCCTCCCTCAATTTCTCTCGGTATGAGTCAGGAGAGCCACTGGCCCTGGGAGGAACAAAGGACCAGGGAAAGTAAAGCAAGTAGGAGGCAGTGTGTCTCATTTATTTCACCCTCCCTTACCATATCCACAGCCAGAAGTGTTGAGAGAATGAATTCGTGAGCTGGACCTGCACATCAGAGCATCTCCTCCAAGTCAAACTGCCATAATCATCCACAGACTATATTATTAGACATACAGTTGCATGCTAAAGTTTGGCCAAAATTGTCAAAATGTGTGTTATTTTGAATATCTAAGTAAAAATGGTCTGGTTTCTAAAAGGAATGCATAAAGTTAAAGGTGACTCATATTCTAAGTATGATTACTTAGAAAGGAAAGGGGCCTAAAGCAAAAGTCTGTTGACTTTGCATGGTCAGTATTCAGTAACACCCCCTTTGGCAAATTTTGACAGCTTATAAAGCTTTTTGTAGCATCTAAGAGTCTTTCTGTTCTTGTTTGGGAGATTTTCATCCATTCCTCTTTGCGAAAGGCGTCTAGCTGTGTTAGTTTCTTGGGCCCGCGCTGCTCTTTTGAAGTCTATCGGCACATTTTTGATGATGTTTAGGTCGGCGGATTGCCACTGCCATTGCAAAAACTTTCAGCTTGTGCCTCTTGAGGCAGCCCATTGTGGATTG
The DNA here is from genome assembly GCF_022539595.1 of Amphiprion ocellaris. Lineage (NCBI taxonomy): Eukaryota > Metazoa > Chordata > Actinopteri > Pomacentridae > Amphiprion > Amphiprion ocellaris. Next base: position 26,493,445 of record NC_072782.1, on the reverse strand, counting down.
TGAGGTGTGTTTTGGATCATTATCTTGTCACAGAAGCTGTCCTCTTTTCATCTACAGCTCTTTTATGGACAGTGTTATTTTTTGCTTTTCAGAATTTGCTGCTATTTAATTGAATCCATTCTTCCCTCTGCCAGTGTAAAGCATGATTGATTCACCTGCGTGTTGAACAGTTGGAGAGGTGTTCTTTTCATGAAACACTGTGCCCATTTTTCCCTCCAAACATATTTCATTTTGCTCATAGTGGCCAAAAACTTCTACTTTAACTTCATTAATCTACAGGACTTGTTTCCAAAATGCATCAGGCAGGTTTATATACTAATCTGCAGATTTCTGATGCAATTTTTTTTGGTGTGATTTCAGAAAACTCTTCAGTGAAGGTCATATTTGTACAGATATAAAATATGGAACATTGAAACACCACTCCAGTGAAGTTGATCTTTTGCAGCCACATGTAAGTTTTGATTTGCCTTTTCTAGCAATCCTATGAGATGTTTTTTCAAAAAAGTTTTTAGGAGAACTACAGTCCACTTCAACTTCTACCAATCCTGTTAACAGCCATTTCATAATTACATTAGGAAATGAGGAAACGCATAACTGAAAATGCTTTGCTATCTTCTTAAACCATTCTCCTGCTTTGTGGGCCTGAAGTGTTTGGATTTCACGAGTCCTAGGAAGTTGCTTAGAGGATGGTTGCTGATTGTTGTCACCAAGTTTATAGAGTTAAATTATATAGAATACCATGACATTCACATCACTTGACCCTTCCTAACAATGAAAAAAAGACATTGAAGCGCAAACTTTTGCATGGTGTTTCTTTTTTTTTTGTCACCCTTTAACTGTGCAAAACAAATAAAAAAAAAAACAAAAAAAAACACTATTCTTGCTTAAAATGTTAAAAACAATGCTTCATCCTCAGGTTTACACCTTCTGGAAAACCAGCACATCCTCTACTCATTTAACCTCTTTACCAGGCAGGGCTGTCCAAACTTTAGCATGCCACTGTACAGTGTGTTAACTGGCCAAAACATTGAAACCACTAATTCACCACTAATGTTTGTTCAGGATGACCAGGGAAACCTATTTGCCCTGCTCATTAGCTACGTCCTCCTGGTATTTCTGGAGGAGTCTGAGGTGCTTTAAGACCAAACTAATCATGCACTGCAACTCCTGGTTCGGCCCTGTTCTCTCCTCTCCCCAGTTAGATGCAGAAACCACTCTTAAAATCAGAGAAAGATTTTCTCAGAATTCCTTGAGGTTGTATAAGGTTTTCACCTTATTGCTATGGGTGATCCCACTCACCACACAAAGGAAACTAGGTCCCTACAGTCACTACCCAAAGATCATGACTGTAGTTGAGGGTTGTAACGCGATGAAGCGGTAAATCAAGATCTTTATGGAATGATTTTGGGAAAAAAAGCAACCGAGCACTACAAAAGCCACCCTCTTGCAGGCCCATGAAAAGCAAGACTTTATTTAATGTAGTTACTTTCATGTCTTTATTTTGTGTTCAACTAAAATAGGTTTGCAATCAAAATATAGATTCAAGAGCAAAATTATAGCCACCAAAAGTGTTAAATCATGAGCAAAATAATGTAAATCCAAAAGTTTTATTCACAAATCCAAAATCTTTGTTTGGGTATCAAAAAGTTCTTGTTGCTGTTGAGTCTGAATCTAATAGATGGGACGTATGCTTAAAACATCATGTCACAGTGGCCAACTTCTTGACTCGTTTTGGACATCTTTTTCTTCACCGAGGACAGATTTTAGGCCACTTTGCACAAATTTACATCATTTTGGACAATTTTCAAATCATTCTGAGTTGGTTTCAAGTAGCTTGAGAAACTTTTTGGCATTTGAACACCGTTTTTGTCATAGTAGAAGTAAGACATGTCTCCATTGAAATGACTTCTTGGCAACATCCAGAGTTAGTAAATGAGAAAGCGGAGTCCATGGAAAAGACATCCATTCTAGAAAGCTGGTTTATTGAAAATTCCGGATCTGTTTCCCCTGGGATGAGGAACAGTTTGGGGTTTTAGCTCCAAAGAGAGACATAATGTAAATCAAAGTCTTTATAGGCAAATCTTTTTACTCAGCAGGCATCTCAGTGTTGAGCCACAGCAGTTATTTCAGGTTAACAAAGCCAGGACCTTATCTAAATGAAAGTGCAGAGAGCCACGATTTCAATACTAACGGGGACAAAAAACTGCATGTCCAGTCTAGTCCAGTCAAATCTGATATATTCCATTTATTTTGCTTGCAAAAACTCATTTTAGGAGCGCACTGCCTTGTAGTTTTGCTCTTCAATCTACTTTTTGATTGCAAACCTCTTTCCATTTCATTCCATCACGGAGACACAAAAGTGACACCATAAGTGAATATGCCACAACTTCTACACAAAGTAAAACGATCTGAATGCAGCGTTATACTTCATTTTCATAGTTTCTCTCCAAGGTCAACTTCACTCTTTGAAAAGCATTTTTTCCCTTGAGAGTGAATTCTTCTGAAAAAGCTGTGAAAAACTGTTCTTGAGTCAGCTGAACAATATAGATGCATGAAACAGTCACTTCATCTGTATCACTAAGTCATTTATTTGAACCAATTGCTCTGAAAAGGACTGAAACTAAATGCTAACTGCAATTAACAAGGATGTACAGAAACCAGAGTCAATGTTGGATCCTGGTGAAAGTCAAACTTTCCTAAGATGAAAAGTTTGCCAACTGTCATTTATTAGCTGGCCGTACATTGCCAGATGAAATGATGCGATGTTGAGAGAGTAGCAGATCATCAACGTATTGCTAAAGCATTGACCAACAGGCAGATATTGGTGGATTCCTGGTACCAGATGACTGCACAAACTGAAAGCAAAATGTTCAAGATCGACATGTGAAAGGTTTACCTGGTGAGCGTGTGCTGGCTCGTGTTAGCGAACGTTCTCTCGACTTGTAGGGGTATCGCAATGTGGTATCTAACAACTTGAAGCTTTCTTTTAGCGAATGGGTCTGGTAGTACTCCACCAGCTCCTGTTGCATAACAGAAGAAGAAAGATTAAATTTTTCTTAATCTTTAACATTGCCATTGAAGTCTCTGTGGGTATTTCTTGTTTTTGCATCAACACATATGACTTACCAAAAGACTCTCAAACTTTTTTGCCTCGGTTATGTGAATCCAGCTGTCTTTTTCAATGACTTTGATGTGTTTTACTTCATCATTGAATCTGTGAAGAGAGGAGACTTTAAGTTACTGTTACACATTGCTGTGCTTTACTTTTACTAGTTTTTTGACCAAAATAAAGTCATTTCCAAAAGTTAAGGCTGACTTTCGAGGTTTGTTTACTTCATTATACAAAGGTTGGTTCCCACAGTCTCTTTGCACCTGCGTTAAAGACTTAAATACAAATGTGCAAATGCATTCCTCCTCTCAGCACATCACTGTGTGACAGCTCCAGTAAGCGCTCATACATTATTTCTCTTTGGGATGCATTCTCTCACAGGAAAAAAAAAAAAAAAGGATTAAAAAAAAAAAAGCAATTACTGAGTGGTAATTAGCTGGAGCTAAAAAGATGCACTGAAAAAGCTGACTGGAGCTCCCCGTGAGAATTTTTTTTATTTCTCATGAGATATGGATAAAAACCTTCCCCCTGACATTTTCTCTTCTCCTGTAAGATGTGAAATGCTCACTTGATGCTGATGGCGAACCTCTCCGCTTCGGCTGTCCTCTCTCTGATAAGGTATGTCCCGCTGCTGTGGGATTTTAAAAGGTTGTCTGCCTGCTGGCGCTCCATGTTCCCTGCAAACCTATGGAAAAGCAGCGGTGGGTGAACATTGTGACCTCCAGAGTTATATTATCGAATGACATGCTGAAGGATTTACAAATGCTTGACATCAAACAGCTGTGTAGTAATTAATCTTTCGGTTGGGGTCAGCTTGCTTTAAATTGAACTGGTGCTTGCATTTAATGGTATAGATTGTTAACATTAACAGATCTGAACCAATTATAGGATGGTGACCTTGGAGCAAATGCTAGTATATTGTGTACTGTGCCATTAAATCTACAACCTTCAGAAGTTCGTGGTCTTACCAAGGATATCCGTAGTAGTCTGATTCCCTCGAGGACTGCCGGCTGGACTGGAAGGGCTGCCACAAATAACAGACAGCACACATTAAAGAGCAGTTAAATGGACACTAAAGAGAAAAAAGGAGGAATCGTTATGCCCTCAGACATCACAGGTCACAACTAACTTCCTGTACCTTTGGGTCCAAACAAGGCTTCACACATGAACTGGGGAAGAAGCCGCTCTTTTGTGTTTGCATCAGCTTCCCCTGCAACAGAAAAGCGTGGAAAGTTTATTTGTAGAACTATAAGAAACAGCTGAAAACAACAACAATGAATTAATTCAAAATATTGTGGTGCAGTAATAAGCTGTCTGTAGATTTATCTGGATACCTCTGAAGTACATGGACAGTAAGTAATTGCGTATATGAAGAAAACCTCATGTTAAAATACTCATTTATACACCTGAAAGCATACATTTTCTAAATTAACTTTAAAAATGTGAAACTTTGGTGCCTCCCAGTGGCAAAATCCACACAACTCAAATGAATGCACCAGTTTTCCTTACCAGGAGTGGCTTATTTTTTCCAGTCTGTTAAAAATAGTGAAAGATTATTGCAAGGTCCTAAATACATACTGTACCGTCACATTACATATCAGTGCTAGGAGTTGTCCCTACGAAGAATGAACACATCTTTCAAGTTTACCCATCAATGTCAGACAGAAGTCGGAACGCCTTCGCTGTCTGCTACCTGAAGCAATCGATTTTGAACTCGCCGCACTCTTTAACATCATACGGGGAGATTAAACTGTCACGCTGCAGAGGGATAACTTCGTGTAATAGCTAAGATCACTTAATGGCTTCAGAAAGTTGCCCCTGAGTCACTCTCAGAAAAAGCTCGCCTGATGTGAATGCGTAAGAGTCAGTGATTCAGCAGGAAAAGTCAAAAGCGCCCGGAGCAAGTAGTGTCACAGCTGCTATGATCCAGCCTAATTCACAGCAGAGGATCCTCCAGGTCTGCAGCTACAGCACCCCTGACGCTCAGCTAAAAGTGGATTAATGCTATTGGTGCAGCCGTACCAGAGAGTTTAACTCGATTTTAGAAAATTAGGAGAGCAGTTTCTTCCAGTAATTTGTGGCATTCTGCTTATACTGCCCCACTGCATCCTACAAAACCTCTTAAAATGTTCACCATGTTCAATTTCCTGGTGTTTTAGTGCCCAACTACCACATTCCTGATTAGGACCTCTATTTACAAGATATGTTCTTGTACATAAATTGTAGCTACAAGATACTGGATCTAGTGCTTTTATTTTCAGCGCAGTTGATTTTTGGACAGGAACAGTTTTTGGAAAATATTCTCTATTTTATTGTACAGAATAACTTAATATAACTTTCTTGCATTCAGTGAGATAAGAAGGTTGATACCACTCTTATGTCTGGACAATAAATATAATTAATAGAAGCAAACAGCTTTCCTGGCATTGTCCAAACTTAACAAAAATCCAGCAACCAGCACCTCCACAGCTCAGTAATTAGCACATTACATCCACACAAGTTGTGGTTTGAGTGCCAGACTATTTCTTGATGCCAAGGCTCCAGTTGTTTCTTGTCCAGACTAAACAATTGAGATACAATGCCTTAATTAGTTCGATTTGAGGATAGTGTGCAGGAACTGTAGCTTTTTCCACACATTCTGCAGGTACAAAAACTGTTAATTGTAAGGATGAAAATCAGCACTTTAACCTCAGAGTCAACAGGTTCTCTGCATCAACCGCCTTGGTGGATGGTTTCAACTAAACGTGAGCGAATGCCGTACCTCCCACCATGTTGTGTCCGGATCTCCCTTTAGCAGCTCGATAAAATCTCCCGTTTGAAAACAGAGAGGCGTCTTCCCCGGAGGCGCCGGTGTGCCGTGGTAGTTCCTCACCGCGACCATCTTCGGACCTGTAAGCAAAGTCGAGCATTCGCAGAGATAAAGACGGACAACACAGCACCGGGGTTTGGATTTGCCTCTTGGATTTCACATGGAAAGCAGTGATTTGGGCTGATAACGCACAACTGTTTTGTTTCTGAAGAACAAAATCTTGCACACTGAGTGATGAATAATGATATAAACACAACATCCTAGGGTGAAGGCTGTTTTTGCAAGGTTTCCTTTTCTTCTGTCTGCTTTGAAGAAGAAGGCAAAATTTATGAAATTACAAGAAAAATCTGACCAAGAGCAACTAAATTCAATCTTAAAGTCTGTTTTATCAAACATTCTGTGCTGATTTCATCATGCTGCATATCCAACAGAGTCAAAGGTCTGCTTGTTTTTGAATTTTAAGTATGCAGTATCTATATATAGTATATATACAGTATGCACTGCCACCTCCTCGCTCTATATGGCTGCTAATGCTGCTGTTGGTTTCTATAATATAATAGAAGCATCCACTAGATGGCAGGAGAGAGCTGTGCACAGCAAGAGCAGCTGACCACAAAACAAACTTGACAGCTGACATAATATCCAGCTTCACGTCGAAATGTGAATTGACTGGGAGAGTTCTTACCCGGCGACATTCCAGGTTCCTGTAAAAGGGAAACAAACACTCGGTTAAAGAGACTATTAGCAAAGAAAAGGGCTACTTCTGTGTAATTTAATGATATTTTTCCAAGAATGAGAGACAGTGGAGATGGGAGGATGCTGCAGTGTGTTGATTACTCACCAAATCTAGAGGATCTGAAACAAGATGCAAAAAACAGATTCTTAGGGTGGAAAACTGGCTACAAGAATGCATTAAAGTGCTAAATTGTAGATGTAACAAGGACATAGATGAAGATAAACGCAGCAGATTATGTGGTTAATTTTCTACTCTGAGGCCACATTCTTTCTAAGCATCAAGTTCCATTTTTCTGCTGTCAGCTCTGCTCTGTCAAGTGTCATTATTTAAGTGCAGTATTTAAGGATCTTTTATTTAAAGAACCAAAGTGATGCAGCGGAAGGCTTTTAAGCATTCAAGAGATAAACTTGAGGCTCAGTCAGCTGCACTCAGCTGGCTCCAGTTGGAGAAAACAGGACGATGATTTTCTGAATTTCTTCAGAGGAAATCTTTGGTTCCTGAGCTAAGTGTTGAGAATCCCTCAAGGCACTGCACGATTAATCTGAGCGCTAAGATATGATTACACAGATAGCAGAGAAGGAGGAAAAACATTCATGCTACTCAGAATTACACGTATATTTGTAGAAATGTCTGCACTTTTTGCTTTTTTTGTTACGCTATGAATAACTAGATGGATATTTTATTTCTTTGGGCTTCTTCAAACATTACACAAATTGAAACCAAACATGGAACCTGTCATAGTAAGTCAATATTAAAGCTACCAGGCCAAAATGTTGGGAACGCCTGGAGCAAATAATCCAATCTATACTCTACTTCAGTGAATGAAATGACAGTCACATGATGCTTCCTGACTCTCAGTTGCTGTTTTCCTCTCTGGTACCAAACCCAGTGACACAATGAAGCTGCCCCGCCTTCCCATCCCCCTCTTTTCCTGCTGGATAAAGTAGGCCTACAAACAGGACGGCTCTCTGTGACAGCTTAAATCACAGCACTCATTATTAATGACGCACACATCAGTGATTTATGTCGCTCAGTTCTCATCTAAATGTTGCCCAGTGTTACGATTTGACCCCCTAAAAGTTGATGTGAACGAGGCTGTAGGACACCTACTGATTTTACAGATGGTGATCACTTCCAGACACTCTTTGTGAGCTCCTGTTCCGCAGCGAGAGCAGTAGTAGCCCTGATAGAAGATGCCCCTGGAGGACACACAAACACACATAAACACACACTCCAGTAATGCAAACAGGAAGTGTCTGAGACTCCAATTAACCTACTGTAAGAACAACACACAAGGGGACCTGCTGTTCCTATAAGGCTGCAGACGCAGTTGCACATCTTAAATCCTTGTCACGCTGCAATTTCTTTAAAATCGCAAAATCACCTCATTCCATTTAAAACCACGCCCTGCAGAAGTGTACTTGTTACGGTTACTGTAACGCCGCATGCGTCGCGCACTGCCATGCTGAATAGCAAGTGCCATAAATCACAGTGGAATCCGCTGGGGCTGCAGCAGTAATTAGCATCTAGCAGGGAGTGAGGACGCCGGTCCCTGCTTCTACCACCCGGCTCTGAATTTAGGTCAGCAAAGCCATGAAATTTGTGGGTCAATACACAGAGTGGAGTTTAGCCGGCTGACTGTAATAGAGGTGAAAGTGGTGATTCAGTGGCACGGGTTATCCCTGCTGCAGCCGAGCAGCACATGAGAGGCGGCGGTGCTCAGGATCACAGTGGGTGGCGTTACAAAGGGCAACGCTTCAAAATATCATCCGTCAGACAAAGTCACACCGACTAAAATATTTTCCAAACGCTGCTTCGGCTCTAATGAGGGGGTACGTTCGCCAAAAAACACATTCCCTCTGTGATTTGAGTCGGCTTGTTTGTTTGCTGCTCTTCATATGTGGACAGATTTCTCTTGAGTTTCACAGACTTCTGTCACTTTTTAACATTTTTTCGTTTTTACTCACGGCACTAATTAACTTAGCACTTATTTAACTTAAGGTACATTTAATGCTACACTGTGCATTTGCAAACAAAATACATTTTCTCAAAAACAGTCTATTTTTAAGGTGCAGTTCCAACTTCTGCAGCACATTAAATGTAAAACTCTGTTGTATTTTTACTCTGCAGCATTTTTTGGCCCAGTTGTCGTTACTATTAAGTCTGAAGTTTAAAATTTTAAATTAGATATGACTAATGTGAAAAAAAACATGCTTAAATTGCCCAATAGTACATGAAGTATTGATAGTTAAGCTTGACACCATTTTTAATAATTCTGCAATCCTACAATTTCATTTAGCAGACGCTTTTATCCTAAGGGAAGAACATCTGAGAGTAGAGTAATAAAACTAGTAAATCGCCTGGCTCATCCTCCGCAGACAATATAAAAAACCTAATATGATAACGTAGCTTGATGGTGTTGAACTGAATTAATTTGCCTCTCCCATCTGGTTATTCGCTCCAAAGAAGTTCTTCATTTGCCTCACTGTGAAACTTACAGCATTGCAACTCAAATCTCATTATAGAAAACTGATTTTGAGCGTGCATCATGGATAAACTTTTGCTGTTTTGTCAACTACTTAAAAATGAGTTCTGCCAAGATGTGCTACACATTAAAAAGCCGCAAAGACATTATTGAGTCAGTAGTAGCAATACAATATAATATAAAGTATATTACAACAATCTGAGAGCGGGCGTTTTGCACAAAAACTACTCTTAGTATTGATATGCATTTGGCTGCTATTACTTCCGTGCTTTTTATTAAGAGAAAAATCCACAGCAGCCAGCAGCAGGACAACTTATCTAAGCACAAACAATGGAAACAAAGGGAAGCAGTTGTGTGATTCTGTGTACAGCTAGACCATTCGACACAGTGCTGCGTAGAATAGTCTGACTGCACCTCATTGTATTCTATTTTGAGGGGAAAAAAACTCTGGTTGTATTTCTTTAAACAAATCACAGTCATCTTGGAACAGTATGCTGCAACAGTGTCACTCAAAATAGTAGCTGGGGATTTTGTGTTGGTGGAAAATGTGCATGCAGAGAGGCAAGCACTGCCATTTAAATGGCTAATTTGTAGAGAAAAAACAGCAAGAATGTCTTATTTCCAAACCTTCAGCAAAACTTTCAATTTCAGCGTGTAAGTTGCTAGTCCGGGAGATGCTGCTGTTACTTTGTGTAGCAAAAAAGATTTTGAAAATGGACTGCAAAAGGGGAGGAGAAAGCCAAATGAAATGCACAGCCAATGGTAGGAATATACATCCGGTGAGTCAGAATAAAGGGAATATACACATCTACCAGTGGCTCTTAAGGTCACTGCTTAAAATCCCTTTCCAGTCATTGACTAAACCCCTAAAAGCTCATCTCTGTGTATCGAAGTTGCATATTTAGAAGGTTTTTCCAGGTAATATTCCCTTCCTGCCTTAAAATGGCTGAGATGTAACTTTGCAGCGTTGCCTCCATTAACGCGTGTTAAGTTATTAAGTCCCCATTGCCCTCTCCAACTATTTCACATTTTATTCTGTTTGAAAAGAGATGACCGTGCATCAAGGCCCAGCCAATGACATTGTGGCTAAATGATACTGGTGTTGAAGTTGGTGGGGACAAAGGACCTGGTTTAGAAAGTTTTGACTCCTTGTACATAATTCTTAGTGGCTGGTAGATAAATCTGCTCCCATAACGGACATAACACAATAAAAAAATTTCTAAATACCAACACTTAAAGTCCAAGCAAAGTCTGGAAGATGGTATATTCTTTGTGCAAAATAAATTGTAAAATATGCACATCAGCACTGGAATTATCAGGGATGTTACCTCAACAGCATCTTGCAGGCTCGACAGTTGGTGTTCTTATCAAACGTGTGCATTTGGAAGTTGTGCTGATTGGCCGTTGCCCTCTCTGGCTTGATGTTGGACCTGAATGAGAAAAAAAATGAAACAAACTGACATCTCAAGACAGCACCATTTCTATTGCCACGGCACTGAAGCTGGGTTGACGTGAGCAATGAAATTACAGAAATTTTCAAATAAATGTGATAAACAGACATTTCCCATCTGGTTATTTAATCCAAAGACAGTTTTTTTCAATTGAATTCCCAGGAAAGTTGGTTCATTTCAATTCAAACTTCACTGCACAAAATAAATGTTATTCAAATCCTACTCACATGGCCATTTCAAACTGTTCCATCCACTTTCTTTTTGTCTCCTCAGTTTTACAAAAGAACTGGAAACCCTGTTTCCCTTGCAGGTGGATCAGGTAGAAGCCGTACGACCACTGGGGAGAAGAAGTGAGTGAAAGAACAGATGGCAGAGAGATGTGTGGTTGGCGACGGCAGACAAAGATGGGTAAAGAAATTTGTGATGCTACTACTTCCAAATATGTATTTTTCAATGCTGCAAATACGACTAAAACAGAACTAAAAGTTGCTCCACATGCTTTTAAGATGCATCTGAGCAAAAGCTAGAGTGTCAATCACAGCGGCGGTCGGTGCAATCATGACACGACGCCCCCCCCCAAAAAACACACCACTGCTAAAAATAGGCCACTATGAGAGAGATGAGTTAAATAAAGGGGTCACTTGAGCTTACCATTTTTCCACTTGACTGGTAAGCATGCAAAAAGAAAGACACCAGAGAAAAAGACCCAGTTACACATGCAAACATGGACAGACATGCAGATTCAAAACAAAAAGAAAGCCATGTTAGATTGGTTGGGCGCGATGCACTGCAGAACGATTTCATGAATCCTAAATGACCTTCATTGCATTTACATGGTCTTTCAAGCACGGACGAGCACATTTGACACTTCAATGCATAAGTTCCATATCTGAAATTACCATCAACAAGCTCCTTCAGCTCAAGGGCAACATTTGTAATGATTACACGGACTGTTTCATCATCTGCACTCGTCAGGCCACTGTGACAAAGATCTCACTGTAATTCTGCTCTCAAATCAGAAAAAAAGGACGGTTTTCTTACCTTTTTCATGTCTCTGTTGTTCATGGGGTCATCGGACATTTTATACGACTGCAGTTCAATAATCTCTTTGAGCTCATAGCTATAGCCTTTCCTCTTGCAGACAATGACCACTTTATCAAACAAGAATATATACCTGGAAAAACACACACACATTCATTGGGACAAAGTATTGATATCGGTCTTGGATTGTATTAGTTTTTTCTGTAGAATTTGGACTCACCGGTCCTGCTTTGTTCGGTTGACAATGGAGGACACCTTCAGCTCTCCGTCTATCTTTGGCCTCCCGTACTCCTCCAGTTTCACCTGCTGCTTAGGTCACAAAGACGCACAGTGTCAACCTACTGCATCCTACAACTTCTACATTCATTGAGAAACCAGATACATCTGACAGAACTGACATAGATACAAGACATGGAAACTATTTCCTCCTTGTTCAGTTGCATCTCCATCCTCCTGATCTAAAGATAAATATATCTATATATCTCTCTCTCTATATATATACTGTCGTATTTGCATCTTTGCAAGTACGACAGTGTACGAGAATCTCACTAAAACTAACCAAAGATAATTGGCTTAGCTGTAAATTCTCAATTAGTGTATATTGTAGAGAACTGCACGAGTGGTATGAATCCTGTCAAGAAAGCAAAGGAATTTACTTTCCAAAATGTCAAACTATTGCTTGAAAATGTGCAAACACTGCCTCATTAATTAATTAACAATATCTGTTTTAGGCAATCAATCAGATGTTATTTGTTTGGCACTTTTCATACACAACACCCCCAACCACCCACCCCGCCTCTCAGTCATCTCATAAACATGTTATGAATGAAAGACTCAATAAAAGCAGGGACAGGGGAGCTGAGGAAACATCATCATAAATAAAATGCAGATCATGTTTAATCATGACCATGTGGGTTTGATTAAACTGATTGACAGTGAGTCTCCCTGGTAACACGAGCATGTGCCATCACAGTCTTATTATTTACAGTCCCCGTTTCTACACGGAAACATTCGACGCCACCTTTTTCCAGGTCTTCGAAAATAGAACCTAACAGGAACATTCCTAACTGTGGCAGATAACAGCATGATGGTGTCAGATCCCATCTCCTGTGGTGAGAGTTTTTTTTCAAGCACGATTTAAGTCAAACTGTCTTGGCAGACTTTTCCCTTCTAGGTGAAAACGAAGCCACAGAGGAGTTCGCAGTACTTACAAGATTTTCTATGGAGCTTTGGAATTCGCTGATTTTTTTCAGGGTCTCGTTGTCCCTCTTGACTTCGTTGATGTACATGGCCAGGTCCTGAAAGAGCGGAAATCTTTCTGACATTTGCCATATTACATATTTACAGCCACAGCGGTTGTATGAAACTATTTCACAGCTTTGGCCTAAAGCACTGGTAGCGTCCTTATGTAATGTATTTCTTTAGCACATGAACACAAATACAAACATTACACAGACCTCCATAGCTGCAAGAGCCTCCTTGAGTTGTTGTCTCTCGGGTCGGTCGGTGGAATGACTCAGAAGTTCCTGTGAAACGAATTGTTAATACTTTTTGTTAGAAAAAATGCTACTGTACATTGACAAACTGTAAAGCAAGTATTTTTTTTGCATAAAAGTCAAGATAAAAATCCCTCTCTGTGCAAAACATGCATGACGCAAACTCCGAACGCCATAAGAGGGAGGTGTATAGTCTCTCTTTACTTTGATTACACATGTGACACTGATGTGGCAGCGAACAAGTTGCCGCTGAGCATATTTAACAACAAAATACATTAAAATAAAAGAGACAAGGAAGCATGAGAGATTGGAAACTGGCCTCCAGGTTTGGCTGTTCACATTTTAAGATAATAAGAAACATGTTATCTCCTGCAAATCAATAATGAACATGTTATGTGGGTTTTGTCTGCCTTCTGTCTGGTACTATGGTATATTAAAGTGATTTATTTAGTGTTGTAGAGCAGCTGTGGGATGCATCTTCAATATTTTACAGGTTTATATTAAGAAAAAAAGTTGTGCCATCTTTCTATCCATAAAATCAGATGTGATGCATGAATATAAAAGCTACTGTAAATTTTCAAACATTGTCTTTGCAGCATCGACCACGTTCGGCCAGGTTTTGTCAAAGTCTGGTCCAGTTGCAAAAAGCCAAAGAGCAAACAGACAGATGAAACTTTCACAATAACATATGGTTAATAATTAGAATGCTTTATTGTCAGCAGAATTCCCATGTGCAGTGCATGTTTAGTTTACACAGAATATCTTGGCAGAGTTGTGCACAAACGCTTTGAATCTCACATTTGCATCCAAATCTAAAAATAAGAGCCACTATTATCACCCAGTCAGAGGTGGTAAAAGTTCTGCTGCAATCTGCTGCTACTTTTATTCGTTGCCTTGTAGAGAACACAGAATATTTGGTTCACTTAGTGGAACAGTAGAGGCACTACTTAACCTAAATTAGTGCGGTATACTAGTTAGTCTAATGCAAAATGGTAGATTTGTTTCTTGCAAAGATGCAGTTAAGAGTGACTATTTAGCTGTTGCTTTTTGGGCTGTATGATCACTTGATACGGTGTTCGACTTCTGGCGTATTTTCGCTCGTGTTAGTACTGTTTCTGTAACATCGCTCCCATTTTTAACCACTTACAAATGCACAAAAGCCAAGATGTAATTACAACACCATGCGCAATCCAAGAACCTCGGAGGAGCAAAAACTCAAAAGCGACGCAGAATTTATTAATAGAATTTGCCACGGAGGTATTTTTCCTGACATTACAAATCAAAACATCTTCCTGTCACTGGAAGTCTCTTGTCACTGCTGATTCCTTCAACCGCTAACAATGAGTTTCACCAGAAGGTACATCACGAGGGCAACATCCCTCAATGGGTTTCCACAAGGGAACCAGCACTATATTTCAGCTGGACTCATTGTCACCCAAGTAGCCTTCTGACTCTGCAAATCATCTGTTATTTTTGCACAAGCGAGGCAAATTATTTCGAAAAATGGAAATACTCATCTAAACACTCGAGCCTAGATGAAAGAGGTCCAAGTTCATTATCTTCCCACTCTCTGCTCAGCTTTCCTTTCTCTCTTCAGCTGTCCATAATCAATAAAGGCAAAAAAGATTAAAAAAATCTTTAAAAAAAAAAAAAAAAAAAGCTTAGATGAAAGATACTGCATGATGATGGCTTTATTAAAACCCCGCACATTCATCAAATATTCAAACCCTGCCTGAGGAGAATTATGTCTAAGATGACTGTGCTGAATTGACTGCATTCAGCTACAGCACGCAAAAGATGAAAAGTGCCACTTTGACCAAACAGGGAAACACCCTTGTGATGATATCTACACAACATCAGCTGAAGATGTGGCCTGGGGCACAACCGGACACACACATACAAGAACACAAAAAACCACGACGTGTCAGTGTGACATGCCCCGAGGCCGCAGCACGCACCAGTGTTTTCCTGCAAAGCTGTGGGAAGCAGTGAAATGGGGTGCGTTTAATCTGATCAGTGCACGGTTGATTTGACTTCAGTGGCTCGCTGCGACTCCTGCAGGGGTTCGATTCAGACTAATCGGGAGACGCTTCCCCGAGCGGATGTCCAATCACCTGACGCAAACACCAACCTCTGCCTGTCCATCACCAACGGCATCATAAATGCGTACGCTCATCCATAATTGAGATGCAAAGACAATTATTCATGGGGAATATTATTATGTTATTACAGCAGCCAGCTTGTTATAGAAATGAACACAAGGAAGAGCTCCAGGGTGAAACGTCGGCCGCTCAGTCGGTGGACGCAAGTTGTGCATAAATTCATTTGCATATAAGGGAAAAAACAAATAAGCTACAAGTAGCTTATTTTTTCTTCCCAACAGTTAAAAAAAACAAAAGGAATCCTGTGCATTATGATAAGATCTGCAGAAAAGGTACTCTTAGAAACACTTCCTTTATTATGTAAGTTATCAATGAATTCAAGAATAATAAAACAGATTTGGTGCCATTGCCTGCTTCAAACCTGAAGCGACTTCAACTTAACTGTTTACCAAACACAAAAAGGCAGAAAATACCGCACAAAAATCTTTTATTGGTCAACTCTCCATTTAAAAAAGCCCTTGATTTGAATATACCCTCAGTTTTCAAGCAGTCTTGACCATGATGGTATAGTCTGCACAAAAGCTGCAAATGCACAAAATAAAAAACTCTTAGAAACACTTCAATTTTTATTTGATATGTGATTATAGAGTTATTCACACTGTTGGCAAGGATTTTGGACAAATGGATTAGGTTTGTTGCTTTTGGACGTTTCAAACCTTACACTATACTTACACTATCCATCTTTATTTACTGGGGTTGACTCAACTACAGTTATCATGTAATTTAATTTTAAATATTGTAATATTACTTGGACCAACCTGATTAAATTAAATTGGATCCAACCCCTTTCTAATAAATTGAATCAGCCCAAATAAATTAAGTCGACTCAACTCGTACAAAAGGCTGGATAAAACCAAATTGATTAATGCTGAAAGAAAACACAAATTATTTACCTAAAAGACAGAAAGTTATATACAAAGGCCTTTTTTTTTGGTCAAATATCTACTAAATCTGGTCTCTGTGGGGACATTTCTATGCTGGTGCACTGGCAGCGATGCAATTCACGACAACCAGCAATGATTAGTTCTGCTTCAGAGAACAACCAAAACTTTGTCAGCTACAAGAAAAGTTTCCAATGATCCAGACAAAAATGAAACTCTGCAGGTGACCATTCAGTTATGCAACAGTATATTTCCAATCTAATAGGAATCAGTGACACAAAATCTCACTTTGGAGTCGGTTATTCTTAGTTGCTGTTTTCTTACATATTTGCAGTAGAAGACAGAGCAAATATGAAATAAATAATAAATGAAGTTTTTAGTTGACTGCCAAGTTGCAAATTGTGTTTTTTTGCTGTAATGACTCATTTAGAAATTGAACTGAACAACTTCCAAAAAGGGCAAAATAGTCCAAACCGTTGGTGGACGGATCAGAAAATCATAAGGTTATGTGGCGAGACTACAAGTCTGGAAAATTATGATAAAACTGGCTGAATCCAGAGAAACAACTGCCAGCTATCAAAGCTCACTGACAGAAATTAATGTGTGGAGCACAAATTCTTGACCTCTCTGTGTTAAAAGGTTTCTGGTTGATTATTTCATTTTCTATGATTCAGGAAGGTTTTATTTCAATTTTCAGACCAACGTGTTCAAGTGTTTAACATGTTGGAGGATCTAGGATAGTCTATTATGGTAATCTCATGGTAAGATGATCAATTTGTGGAGTAATTTGTAGGACGAGTTTCTTAAGTCTTTCTTGAAAAGTCCCCAATGAACACTGGAACCGGTGTAGCTGTTTCACCTGTTCACACTGGCCAACACATTTTCATTTTAAGTGATTGAAAGCTTTTAAATGTCTCCTTGTTGGTAACCAATAGGTACAACATGAA
The DNA here is from genome assembly GCF_022539595.1 of Amphiprion ocellaris. NCBI lineage: Eukaryota > Metazoa > Chordata > Actinopteri > Pomacentridae > Amphiprion > Amphiprion ocellaris. Next base: position 26,476,328 of record NC_072782.1, on the reverse strand, counting down.
CACACAGCCTTCTAAACAGCTTCGTGTATTTCATATTTTGTGTTTGTGTGCTTCCCTGTGCACATTTGAATAATACTGATGGAAGTCGGTGGGGCATTGGTTGTCAATCACATACTCCTGATGAAGTCTGGCATAATTTCAGGATATCATACTCTCCATGGGGAAAAAAGCTTTAGGTAGTTCATATCAAATGTAATAGTGAAGCCATGTTTTCAAGGACCATCCAACGCTAATACAATATTTTATCAACCGATTTAGCCCAATTAAAGGTACCTTCTTAGTGCAAATTTCCTTTCAACTCAGCAAAGAGACACTGCCTATGGGGACAATAAAAGAGAAAAGAAAATAAGTTTTCAAGACTCTTACTTTTATTAGATTAATTTAGACTGCTGAAATTTTATATTAGCTTCAGTACATCTTTTTGCAAAGATACTGTGGGTTTTGTCCATTATGACTTCACTGAAAAAAGGGACTTTTAAAAGGCTGATAGTTACAGTATGAACAGAAAGAGAAATGACAGTAACAAAACCTTGTTCACAAAAGTATCTGACTACTTTCTGATGACATACTGCAAAAATTGTGACTCTACTGCATATTTACACAAGAGCTGCAATGATTTATTGATCAGTTGTAAACTATTACTGCAAATCAACGCCGATTATTCTGATATTCGATTCATCTTTTGGGATTTTTTTTGGATTCCAGCTTCTTAAATATAATATTTTCTGGTTTCTTCACACCTCTTTGATGGTAAACTGAATATGTTTGGGTTGTGGACAATTAAGCGACATAACCTTGGTAAACATCGGCATTTTTTTCACCATTTTCGCCATTTTATAGAACAAACAACTGATCGATTAAGAAAATGAATAACAGATTACTTGAAGATGAAAATAATCATTATCTATTATTCTAATTTACTTAGACTATATTAAAATATGACTTTCTATGTCAAACTTTAAAGATTTTTGTTCACATGTGCAGATCCAAGCTTCAAAGGCTCAAAAGGAGGCACATGTTTCCCTTTTTTGTTCAACTGAAAATGTGCAGCAGTCAGTGGATGAAACCAGTCAGTCACTGCTTTATAAATACATCACTAAACATGCCGCTTCCCTGCTGTAACGCAGAGCTTTGAGGAGCCAATAAAGTTGCTAATGCAGCAGAAAAGATTAGAGAAGTTTCATTCTTCTCACAGTGAAACTGGGACGATGTTCAGATTGGCTGATAACTCCTGTGTATCCAGATAAAGATAAAGATAAAGTTCTTTATTTCTCCCCACTCCAGGGGAAATTTACATTGTTACAGCAGTTTTATTTACAATATATACAAGGGTGGCAAAATTTTTAACAGAAAAAATAAAAATAAAAATAACCGGTCTGCCGCTGCGGACCTCCACACGGAAGCTACAAACTACTCAGAGAAGTGTTTCAAACCTACAGGGGGGCAGAGTGTTTGATTTTTAAAAGATGAGTGAAGATTTCCATCTGCTTCGCTCATCAAAGAAGATGAAGACCTCACTTCTTTATGACCTGTCCAACATCCAACCGCAGGAATTCAAAGAGACTCCAACGGACTCCAACGGCAAATTTCAAACTTCCCTACGAGGTTTAAACAGTGTAAAAATGCACTGTGGATTTTGCAGACGTCTCCTACCTTCAGTAGTAGGTGATACTTCAGCACCCTCTGCATGGGAACCACCAGCAGATCCTGCAGCTTGAACTTCCCCTCTTGCACTTTCATGGTACATTCCTGCGTGAACACAAACAGCAGGGCAGTTATTACACACTGCATAATGCAGCATTGTACATTTCCCGCTAACAAGCATTGGTACGTTGTTTAATAATTCATTGTTGCATCGTTGCTGCTGTTGCTTCCACACATTCACGAGGCATTCCATTAGTAACAACGAGGTCAGTTCATTCTTCTGGGGCACAAAAGCTCTGATTGTGCCAGAAGTTTGCAACGCAATTAGACCGAGTGAGGAATTCTTCTGACTAATGAATACATTTCTACATACTCTGCATTGGCTCAATAAGAAACCATCTTTTGTGAGTATCATCCTATAAGGCTGACTCACAGCGGGTTGTGTAGGAGTTTCTTTAGGCAGTTTCTGCTACTGTGCAGCTTATGCAGGTTTATAAACAAGTTTTCTTCTGAATAAGAAGCTGGATTACCCTGATACAAAGCTCATCTTTTTTGAGAGGCAGTATCTCAATCTGTAATCTCCTGGTTTTTTTTTTTTTGCTTAACAGCTTCCACATACATTTCTCTGCTCATGCTGATGCTGATATGCCTTAATTCCATTACTATATGTGGATGTTACCCTTCAGCTATGAGATCAGATTCTTCTCAAAAGTTCTGGTTGAGAGAAAATCTGAAAATACTAGCAGAAAGAGGTTTTGTAGTTGAAAAGGGTTTAAAAAAAATTGAGTAGATTTAACATGATGAACAAGATGACAGTTACAGAATAAGGTTAAATCTTGCTCAGTTTAACTACATATTATAGTTTAACTAAATATTATGAGTGAAACAGCTCTGGGGTCATATTTAGGGGTTAAGGAGCAAAGATGCAGCTATTTTTTTATTCATGGATTTCTTCTTATTAATTTTGGACTCATAATTCTTTCCTCAATCTCTAAATTTATCGTTGCTCCATTGGTTTTCTTCTCTACAAATGTCATATTTTGTTACTTTTTCCCCATTTTCTCAAAAAACATACATCTTGTCTGAAACCACTGGAACAATCATCCCTTAACTGAGGCAGAATCTCCTAACAACTGATGATAAGTAGTTATTAAGAAAATGTTGCTATCATACGTCATCACCTCAGGCTATGAGAAGCTGTTTGGAAAGCCATGTCTATCAGATGGCACAATCAGTAATCAACCTTCTCTGTGAACATAAAGATCCAGGTTTCCAATCCTCAGACGGCCAAGTCCAACATCTCTCCAGCAATGTGGCAACTGATGTATGTGGTTTGTTCTTAAACGCTCATTAAATTCAAACAATACTTCAAATACCTCCAATCAGCTCGGACCCAACCATCACCACTTGTGGCTACATTGGTTTCATGATCACAGTTCATGCACAGCAAAGGCTAATTAGGGCTGTATTTATGAATTTGTTGAAGCGAATTCTTTATTTACCATGAATTCTTCAACTACCATATAAACACTGCATCTGGACAGACTGGACTGGTTGTATGATGTTTACTTGGGTGGATGTTTAACACCAGAATGTTGACCAAACAGGTGATATATTCCAATGTGTTGATTCGAAATTTGCCATTTTGACAATCAGAAACCCCTAAATATTCCTTTAAATGTTGCATATTGCAGATTTTATTCTGATTAGTACATAAACAGCCAGATGTACCAAACCCTACCTACTCACTTGTGTTCTTTCTGTCTTAAAAAGCTACATAATTAATACAATTATATTTTTCAAAACATGAATTACATAACCCGCTGCTTGGGTTGCGTAGTGAAAGACCTCACCTCTACTTTAATCTTTACATCCTCTCGTGTTGCTATTAGCTCATCCAGTGTCTTCTGGGCGTTTTCCATGTGGCTGCAGTACTGACCATAGATCAACAACCTGAGGGGGGGAGAGAAAAAAAAACAACTATTACTCAAAAAACACCCCACTGTCACAGCACATCATCCTGCAGGAACTCAAGTAGGAAATGACATATTAAAGTCGGCAAACAGGAGAAATAACTGTCAATACTTGCTGATGTTTGATCCATCTGCAAGTTCTGTTCATACAGTACAACGGCCCAAAGGTACAAACCAGCATAGCCATGCATGTACACACATTATGGTTGTATACTGACAGTAATGTGGTCACAGTGCATTTACCTCAATCATCCCCTGAAGGATCTCAATCACATCAAACACACATTTTCCCAAAATCTAAGAAATACGTGAAAGATCCAATTTACCCTGTAAATCAAAATAATATATATTGAAGGAACATATATAACAGGCCCACTGCAGCTGTACATCTGTCGCCTATTTCTATTTTTATTTCAATTTTGAAAGTGGTATCTATCATCTACTTTTCCATCTAATTGTTTTTTAAAACTTTATTTATTTCACTGTTCATTTTATTCTCATTTACTCTTTATTTATGCATTTATTTGACTTATTTACTCTTATGATGATGATTATTATCATTTTCGCCTCGTATTTTATGGTTTTACGTGCTATTTTTCTTTTATTCCACTTGTTTGTTCCCTTACTTGGATATGGGCTTATATTGTTTAATCTGGTGTTGTTGTACCAATTTATTTTAAGTATTCTAACCATGTTTGAACTGATCTTCTGTTGTTCAGTGGTCTTCCTGAGTATTTTTTTCTGCCGCCTGTAAACCACTTTGTAAACTCTGATTTAGGAGCCAAAATGTATTTATTTATGTTATTTATATTTCTTTATATTATTATTAGTAGTAGAAGCGTCAATATCAGCTTTAGTATTATTACTATTACTACAGATATTTATTATTATTTTTTTTGATTATTTTGGAATTATTTTTATCATTATTATGAGCTCCAAATGATGAAACATGAATGCCACTTATGACAAATCTACAGTTGACGATGTGATTTAGATATTTTTAGACATCCTTGAGGAACACGTGGGCTCAAAATACCCGTGCAAAGCTCAGTACATGGTTAACAATGAAAGAACAATTTAAAAAAGTAAGTTTAATAAGGACTAATAAGGTTCTTCTCAAGGTCTACAATGTTGAAGATGCATAATATCATTGTAAAAACACAGATAAAAATGAGATTATACATCTGAATCGACAATTAGCTGTGAACTGTGTCTTGGAGCCTTTATGCAACGTACCACACATTAATTTTAAGATTAATAACACAGTTTAAGAGATCAGTGTCTGAGTCATTCAGCACTATAGGGGGGCAGATAAATGAATAAATGTATAATGATTAGGAAGACATTCCGATTCCCAGGGCGATATCTGGAAGGGGCAACATCCTCTCGCCAATAAGCTGTAATCACAGAGAACTAATGAAAGATGGAGCTTTGTATCTTTGCAGAGCTCCTCTTATCAGCATGTGAGAAAAAGGAAAAAAAAAACAGACTCAATTTCGGGGCAGCGAGGATATGAGAGCTGTGTTCATTACATATTACAACGGGACACTGACACAGATCTGTGGGTTTCGGCTGGGAGGGAGTTCAAAGTCATTTTGCCCGGAGGATGCCGCTGCACGTGGCACACATTCCTCACACCGAGTCAAAGTAGGGCACTGGCATAGCTGCTGTGGTGAAAACCCACCACCAACACCACCACCATCCCCTCGTGGTAGAATTGGCACGTCGGACTGTTAATCTGAATCTTAAGCGAGGCGAGGCGGTGCAGAGCGCTGGCAGGCTGAAGTCTAATCAAGCCTCTGATAGATCTGTAGTGCAACACTGCAAACACACCAGCCAGGGAAAGGTTCCATAATGGAGCAGCAGTGCAAACAGAAAACAAAGCATGCGTCATGTTGGTATGTCTAAGTTCCACATAATTGCGTTTGTCGTGTTTTCAAATGGGCCGCACAGTGGTTTGCTGGTTAGCGCCGTCGCCTTGCAGCTAGAAGATCCCCGGTTTGCGTCCCAGCCTGGGATCTTTCTGTATGGAGTTTGCATGTTCTCCCTGTGCACAGGGTTCTCTGGCTTCTTGCCACAGTCCAAAAACATGCTCAGGTTAATTGGTAACTCTAAATTGTCCTGAGATAGACCGGCAACCTGGGCGTCCCCCTTACTCCTGGTCTACAAAAGCACTGAATGGTCTTGAACCAAAATACATCCTGGACTTATTAGCTCCATATGAAGCATCCAGAGCCCTCAGGTCATCAGGGACAGGTTTACTGTGTGTTCCCAGAACCAGAACCAAAAATAGTGAAGCAGCATTCAGCTAATACGCTCCTCAGCTGTGGAACAAACTTCCTGAACACCTGAGGTCTGCTCAAACTGTCGGCTCTTTTAAATCAGGCCTGAAAACCAGATTGTTTACTGCAGCTTTCTCTTAAATGCTCAATCTATTTTCTTGACTTTTAATGCGCTTCTATGATCTTTATGCCTGCTTTTATGCTTTATTTCTATGATTTTAATGTATGTCTAAGTTTAAATAACTTCTCTGATTGTATGTCTTTGCCATTGTAAAGCACAAGTAGACTCGGCTATAAACAACTTCTTAAATCACAGAAAATCTGAGCCATGTATGGGAATAAAAACAAAAAAAGGAGCTGATTATGCATAGAATCCCCCCACAAAAGTAACAGCAAGTGGTGAAACTAGAACGTTGGTGTGTCACATGGTGTTTCTGAAATCTACATAACCCAAAATTGGCTCCTGGTGCATTAATTGACAAGTTTGCTGCTGCTGGTTGAACCAAATATTGACATAAACTAAATTATCACTGCACAGGTTCAATATGTTGACCCCAAAACACTCAAGTGCACTTTCAATGAAAAATTCGACTCTAGCACTGTGTTTAAGGCCGTGAGTCAGTGTCGTGTTTTGCCAGAGGTGGAACTCTGAACACCGTATTTCTGTCGAAGCCGTTCGTCAGATGATCGTCCTCGGCTCCACAGAGATCAACCGGAGATGATCAGTGGATTCCAGGCAGAGGTTGGAGTAAAGGCTCCCCTGCAGTGACGCTCCTGCTCTGGTTAAGCCCTGAGCTAACAAGGCCCTGATTAAGACTTGATCCACACTCAGGGAGACAGCTCCCCTCAGCTCCTCCAGGACGACAAAGTCATTGAGATTAATGGGAGCCATGATCAATTATAAGTCAAGGAGCCGACCAAGCAGTGTAGCGGTCAGAGGCACAAATCATAGAGTGAGTTATCAGGACATAATGCAAGATGAAGGGTTTCTTTCTTCTTCTTCTTTTTTTAAGAAGCTGTTCCATGACAAGAATGCAAAGAACCTCTGCAACCATAAATGAAGACTTTTTAGCTGATGCGATTTCATGGAAATATTTTTAGTGACAGAATGACGGTGAAGCAGCCACTCTGGAAGCGATACAGATGGAAAATGCTCAGTATTGTCCATTAGCCTGTTTGCATGAAGGCTAGATCTTGTTGAGTTTGCATTCATATTCATCAGTGCACGGCCGTGATGAAGCAAATCTACTGGAAAGGGACCAAATTATGCTCCACTTGCAGCAATGACAAGGACTAAATGCATGAAAATGATCAAAACAGTAATTCCTTTGCTCATCTGGCTGAGTTTAAAAGGTGCCTGTTGCTTTTTTCTTAATGTGTGTGCTTGTGAATATACGTTCTAGCCTCTTTTAGCTAATAGCTTTGGTTTTGCAGCACACTTCATTAATTTATTGTTTTCAGGCAGCTGCTTTAAGTAGCACATGATTCCTGTTCGATTCCAGAAGGTGTGGGATGAATATATGAAAAGTAAAAAGACATAAGTTATTTTCAACAGTTGGTGGAGATCAAACTGGAGCTGAAAGGTGGGTCATTAATTAGCAGCAAACACAACCTGAAATTAAATGCTAATGTTGCCACATAACCTGTTTTACATAACAGCTTCATATCACTAATATTTTACAGGTATGTGTTCTTTCAGCTTAGAGTGGCAAAAAAAACTAGCTATACATATTTAAAGGCCTGATTAAGTAATAATAAATAAAATAAATATGATCTATGGAACTCAAAAATATATAATGACAGTACATTTTCAGGGAGTTCTGTAAATGCTGGCATAATAAATAATAAAAAGTAAAGTACAACTGTACTATTGTTAATTTCAGATTATTTTCCAATATTTTCTCCAACTGATGCTGTGTTCAGCACCTCGGACAGGTAATAAAACACTCTCTATATTGAAAATAATACAGTAATTTGCTCAGAAAATTTATTTAAAAAAAATTGGGAGGGGAAGACGTCCCTTTCTGGCACCAAAATAGCCCAAACAAGGTCACAAAATCACACAACTAGTCAAACAAAAACTGGATACTTGAGGAAACAATAACATGTTTAATAACAGCCTTTCATCTGAGACTTGAGAGAGCAGTTGGGAGCTCTGTGCTCTTCTTGAAGACAGACAGCGGAACAAAACGGCTAATGACACACAGGAACACTGCAGCTTCATCCACTCTTCCCAACCATTCAGCTGTAATTAGTCCACGACACAGTGATAAATAAGGCACTCTCTTTTCCTGACACTGTTTCTCTACCCTCAGTCGATGTGGATTTCTGCTTAGATATATGCGATATGCTATGAATTCTGTTGTGCATACACTAAAATCTACTAGAAAAATGACAAATTCTGAGTTCAGGAGCAAAAATCTGAAATAAATTACAACTACAAGGATCCCAGCCAAAACAACAAAAGTATCTGTCACAATATGAGAGTTGTTAAGCCAAATTTTAATTTTTTTTTTAAGAAATTCAGTATAGACCCATATGAGTAAATGTTGATTTTCTTCTTCATAATAATGGCAAGGGGTAACAAATTACATAATAAAAAAAGAAACAAACAAAACAAAACAAAAAAAAAATGGATATATATCACAAGATTATGAGCACGTATTACATATTCAGAGACATTATAACATTATTACTACTTTTTCAGCACTTTTTTTTCTTTGTTTTTTTAAACTTTATTGAAGTCACATGGGTTGGTCACGGTCTCTTCGTTCACATCAACATTTTTGGCCAGTTACTTTAAAAAAAAAAAAAGAAAAGAATTTGTATCAAAACTATGTATACAAATACACATATGCAGTATATAAATACCACCAAAAAATAGTAGTAATGACAATAAAAGTAATAAAAGAATGAAATTTTTTTCAAAAAGGGAAGAAAGTCATAAAAAAGAAAAAAGGGGGTATTTGAAAAAAATGAAGATAGAAAATAAAAAATACATATAAATTAAAAAGAACAAACAAACAAATAAACAAATAAACTGAATGCCATGGCTCCATATAATTTTAACGCATATTTAATACAAGCTTTTGAAATATTGAAAAAAATTTAAATAAAACTAAATGCAAATTACGCTTGTTGCTTCGGAGTAAAAAAACTACACTGCTGTATAGTGTGACACATGGCTATGTTACAAATGACTGTAATAAACAGAATCAAAGATGCCAGAAACAGTCCAAATGTTTGTACATTAGCAAAACAAAGAAGAAGAAACAAATAAAACTTTGTCATTCACAACAGAAAATTAGATAGGAAGTGTAAAGTCTGCAGGTTTTTTTGGCCTTTTGTTGGCTTTATTAGATAGGTAGAGTTGAGAGGCAGACAGGAAAGTATGGAGAAGAATGGGGGGAAGACATGCAGTAAAGGGCCATAAGCTGGAATTGAACCCAGGCCACTGTGTCGGGGACTATAGCCGCTGTTCATAGGTCGCCCGCTCAACCAGTTGAGCTACCTGGGCGACCTAAAATCTGCAGTTTTTTGTGAACTTTTGTAACGCAAAACTTCTAAATGTTCATAAAATATGTACTGTAACACATAAAAACAGCAAGCAAGTGTGAAATTTGACAAGTTAATTAACAAATAAGAAAAAGCCATTAGAAAACCTGCAGCAGTGCAACTGAGAAACAAGAAAAAGGGTGAAACAAAGCATCAACCTCTAAATACCCCAGAGTTTTCCTTTGGCTTGGAGAGTTTGCAGTAAAACTTCACGCTTCTATTCTTTTCAGTTCCAGCTAATATCGCCCTGCTGTGCTGGTCTCCTCCATAATGAGGATGCTGCCGTGCATGTTATTTCACAGAAAATGTAATTTTGAGAAACTGTGCCCTGGGCCTTTTACCCCCTCCATCCTCACGGAGCCCTGAGAGCCAAACCAGGAAATCTCCCCGCAAAGCAGAAGTGACAGGCTGTGGAGCCAGCTAATGTTCTCTGACACATGGCATTGGGACCCCCTCACCTCCACTCAACATATCCAGCACACAGCAAATGGAGGAAAACATGGAGCGAAAAATCTTCACTAAAGAGGCTCGTAGTGCAGCCATGATTAGACGCTGCATCGCTATCTGGGAGCCAGACTGCTCTGGAAATGAGTTGGGGGAATGTCACAAATGAGTATATCAACAAGAGGGCACTTAGATGCCCATTTAGTTTATACAGCTTCTTCTGAGTGCACTTTTCCACTCAGCCCAGGTCTGGCTGTTTGAGAATTGAGAAGATAAAGCAGTGACATTTTCAGCGTGGCATTCTGCTCAATGACAAATAAAAAAAAAAAGCTTTTCATCTTTCGCACCAGCGTGAGAAAAAAAAAGATACAAGCACATTGTTGTAAAGGTCACGGGGACTTACAAGTATAGATAACCAAATTAATTATGCTGAGCCAGGTCCTCAGGAAAACTGCCAGGATGCCTGATGAGACCGTTGCCGTGCGAGTCCAAATCCCCCGGTCACTGCTGTTTATCGCCACGGAGAGGAAGGACACTGCAGTGGTTCATAACGAGGACGGTATACACGTCAATCACACACACACAGTGAAAGCCGGTGACGCACTGAATCTGCAAATCTAATGAATCGTTGTCTGAAAATAACCCCACGGAAGGTAAAATACCAACAATGAGCGGCGTGTCATCTGCAAATTTGTTTATGAATGGAAGGTAAATGTTAGATATTTCTGTCACAGATCGAAGGTTTAAAATCCATTATGAAACAACCAGACAGGTTATATGTGAACCTCCCCAACTCTTTGTTCCAATGATGCCACAAGATATATTTATATTTTAGGTTTGTGTGCTTCGAACTAGGCAGTCTTACTTCAAGATGATGCCCACCATACCCTAGTCTTCTAAAAATGATCGTCCTGTACAACTAAACTGCATTCTCATTTATATTCTGAAAGAAATGTAAATACTCTGTATAGGTACGATTGGGATGTACTAGGAAAGGCATCCATTTTGAGATTTTGAAGACATACGAGAGGTGAATCGTGGCACAAGCAACACTGTCTCCACAAAATTACATTCCTATACAATCAACTTAGATTCTCATGAAAGTTTAGAAAGGAACCCAATTTTGTTTAAAAATAAACATAATTTGTGACCAGTGGCTTGGTGGGAACGGTGCCCCGTTTGAAAGAACAAAGAGCGCTAAACGGTGGCATACACCAGTGACCGGATCTTCACCTAGAAGGCATTATTCATGTCCCACAAGAGACCATCAGTCTCAGAGTTAACTTTAATTTTCTCTCACTGGTTACATCTGGTTTTCATTGGCACTCTGGTTTGGATTAGGCACAAAAATTATATGGTTAGGTTTAGGAAAATATCAAGCTTTGTTAGACAGCTTGGTTAAGGTTAGGAAACATCATGGTACTACCCTTTCACTACACGGTGGAAGCATTGCCTCCATTTTTTTTTTTTGGTTTTTGTTTTTGTTTGAGTTAACAAGTCCCACTCCATGTAATATATAATTGTCTGGCTGAAAAGAATAGATAAAGAACAACAGAGAAGCAGTAAAATGAAGTGCAAAGAAATGTTACAAACAAATTTAATCTGGCAGAAAGTACATTTCCTTTAAAATGTACCCGAGAATACAGTGTAGTGTGGTGACTTGGTTGCACAAGTACTGAACGTGGCTTTCACTCAAGAAGGCTCACGTGCCATGTAGGACTATTACTCTTACCTTTGTTTTTCATTTGCGGTTAGGTTTAGATGAGCAAAATTATGTAGTAAGGTTTGGGAAAACGGCACAGTTAGGGTTCACAACATGTCTAACAATTTGACTGATTGAAAACAAACAACAGTAAAGCAGTAAGATAGTTAAATTTAAACATATTTGTGATATGTCACAAATTAATGTCATTTGAAAGAAATTCCTTTAAAAAAAGCTCTATAGGACTGACAGGGTTTGGACGGCGTCATCTTGAAACAAGACCCAGAGATGGAAACACACTAAAGTGTAATTAAATATTTTAGTAACAATATTCCAGTTTATTGGAACAATAACACTAGTAATACTGATAATTATGTTGGAAGACTGGGTTATTCCCACCACAAAGGTGAGTCCACACAGACTAGTTCTCCCAGTTTGGAACAACCTGACAGGCCTCCACAGATCTCGGACCTCCCAACACCAGCCAACACTTCTGGGATAAACTGGAACACCAACCTCGAGCCAGGCCTCATCATGTAACATCTGTGGTCGTCACTGATGCCTTCGTGGCTAAACAGGACAAATCCCAGCAGGCATGTTCCAAAAATGTACTCTTCCCAGAATAGAGGAGATTGTTATTGCAGCATCTTAATTCCCATGGTTTTGGAATGAAAAGTTCAACCACCATGAATGAGAATGATCTTTTGGGCCAATCGTGTAGCTATAATTACTTTATCAATGATATTTTTGGTATAATTTTCTAGATTAACATTACCCTAAAATAATAATCCACAAAACCCACATTATACTGGACCTGAGACAGTTACAGGAAGACTAAATTATTCCCACCTCAAAAAAACTAAAAAAACAAATAACAAAAACCCCCAAATCAACATATTATAATTGCTGTAGACGCTGAGGTTTCCAAGGAAAGTCACAAGACATGAGACAGTTACAGAAAAAGTAAGGTACAGAACAAAATGAAAAATCTAAAAAAACAATTAAAAAAACACCTCCAAAACAACTCAAAACACATTACAATTGATGTAACTGTAGAAGCTGCGGTTTCCAGTGAAACTCATTTTCTGCATTTTTGGGTTGCAAATGATCTATGCGTTGGGCAAGATGGAGGTCATCTGAAAGAAAGCCTTTTTTGTCTCTTCCCATTAACCGTGCTTTTTAATCTCCATACAGTTGAAATTTCGGTCTTATGAAGTAATTTCATGAGCATTACACTAAAATAATGACAAACCAAATCCAAATTATGCTGAAAAACAGAAAAACTAATTTATATCCACCTTAAAAATCGAAAAAACTAATAAAAAACCCTCCCAATCAACTCAATATACATTATAACTGATGCAACTGTAGAAGCTGCGACTTCCTGCATTTTCTGTTTTTCTGCATGTGCATCCTCTGACTTGCACATGTCATAACCTCCCCAGTCCTTTTGCGGGAGACCTTTTGCTATCTGGACCTTATCTGTAATCGCGTGCAAGTGTAGTCCAATCAGATCAGAGAGTCCAGTGAGCTTAATGAGGAAGGAGAAACAGTAGGAGTGTGTGTATGCGAGTGTGAGACAGAGGCAGAGAATATGTGGCTGTCTCTGTCTATTAGTAAGAATAGAGTCTGTTGTGTCACACTGACTTTGTGTTACGAGGCTCCCCAGGCTCGAGGAAGAGGCAGCGGCGAACCTATTACCTATGCAAACTGACATCGCCTCAAGAAACACTGTGACTGTTTCAGGTTGGAAGCATCAAAGAGAGAGAGAAAAAAATATAATCACTGCGCACGGGAATATAATATGTACTTATGTATGCGAGAACAGGTACGTGCATATATGTGCACAGTGCAGCGTGTGACTCAGTTCTGCAGTAATGGTAGCATTACTCCAGAAGAGTGGCATATCCATAGCGGTGTATGGAATCATAACCGAAGCCAGAGCCTATCAGCGCCATCATTACCATTACCGATGACGCAGCCGCACTTAGCGCAGCAGGGAGGCCAATCACTGCTCCCCTCAGGGATGCAAATTATCCACACATTGCTCTGCAGCTGGGCAAGATGGAGATTATCTGAGAGGAAAACCTTTTTGCCAATAACTCTCCCCATTCACTGCGTTTTCTAATCTCCACCCAGCTGAAATTTCCTTATCAAGTCATTTCCGTCATAACTTCTAGAAGAGAATCACAATATATATGTGTGTATATATATATATATATATATATATATATATATATATATATATATAAATATATATATATATATATATATATATATATATATATATATATATATATATATATATATATAAAAAAAAAACAATCTATGTAATAAGAATATGTCAAGTTGTTTCCAACAAATTGTACGTTTCAAGCGTTTTTGAGCTTGAAAGAGAACAGATAAGCATGTGGTTGAACCAGAAAGACTGATTTGCAGAGACAGTGTATTATTCTTACTGCACTTCTGAATTTTTGTCACTTCTTTTTGTAGCCCTCTGAACCCCAAAATCTGCCGGCAGGTTTGAAAGGAAGCTGCTTTTGAATAAATATCCAGATTACAGAATTTATCAGCGCAAGAAACTGTAAAATACAGAAGCAATTGCTGGGCATCTGTCAGAAGGTCCTTGCTATAATAACGTATGACTGAATAATAAAGTATTGCTTTATTATACATCTCATTTAAAAATAATTGTCAAAAATTACTGGCTCAGGTAAGAACGACAGTATTGTTTGGAGATTTTTTGGCTGAACTCGGCTGAATTTCAGGCTGTGTTTACACGGAGCGAATAGGAGGTATGAAGGAAGTATGAAAGCAATTTAATAACTTGAGCAGCACAATACCTATAGTATGTAGAGCCACATTTTATTTCTAGTACCACCTGTGGGCACTTGAAAAATGTTGATTCAAGGTGGTTTTTTCCCCCCCATTTTTATGAATCTAACAATAGAAGAAATTCAACATTTTTCCCTTATGACCAAATATCTTTGCTAGACTGCACAAAATAAATTTTTCTAGTTCTCTCTACCTCTAACCATGGTTGTGTTGTTTCCATAAAAGTGCAAGACTTTGTACAATACAGTGAAAAATGAGCCAGCAGTGAGTAAAAATGTGAACCATGTCATCATCATTATTATTATTTTTAAAAATGAATGGACTCCTACTACATACTGAACAACAAATACAAAGAATACAGAGTAAATATGATGTGGTTGGGTAAGTGGTGAGACAAACGCAAAGGAATCTCGAGCCTATGCACTCCGATGGAGAACAATCTCTTGCGTGCTCTCTCAGCTTTCCCACTAACACGCTTCATTTTAATTGCTTTATTCTCTGAACACTAATCCCCTCAATCCTCCCACTGATCTCTGGATACTCAACTTGATGCAGCCTTCCTAAATTCGAAAGGGCAGAAAAATGCCACCATCTCTCAGCTGTAAGTGGATTTTAACACTCTACATCCAGAACACAAAAATAGACAGCATGTGCACAAACACACAGAAGCACATACTGTATCTGTGCACTGAACACATGCAGCATCCTCCTCTTCAGCACCACGGACAGCTGACCATAAGAGGCTCGTAGCGTCCCTGTGCTTGCGTTTGCTCGCGAGTGATGTTTTGTGAAACTGCCGTGAAAACGTAGCAAGCTCTCAGAAAAGACTCTTACCGTTCTTTGAAGTCGAGGAAGATCTTCCCCAGGCCGCTTCCTCCGCTGACCATGTTCAGGTCGATGGCTCGCAACAGGGCGAAGTGGACTTTGATGACATCCTGAGAAACCATCATGATAAAAGTTAGGATATGTCCATTTTTGATCACTATTCTTTCCTTTATACACAGCTACACACTAGGTAGGAACAATACAAGCACATTAGGTGTACATTAGGTGTGCAACATTCAGTACACAATGTTCCTTTCTGTGAAGAAAAAATGACTCTTTCCCCTTTCTGAGGCGTTTCCTTGCAGCTGTTAGCTGACATCATCCCAAATTATCCTACAGGTTAGAGCAGGTTACCACCTTTGATCCCTGTTCCCCTTTGACCTCTGCAGGCCTGAGCCCATCTTCAGGTTCGGACCTTATCTTGCCCTAATATTCAATTACATTTTTAAATTCAGTTTTATTTATATAGCGCCAATTACAATTCAAATTGTCTCAAGATGCTTTACAGAACCCATATGCCTGAACCCCCCAAGCAAGCCTTAAGGCGACAGTGGCAAGAAAAAACTCCCTTTTAACGGGAAGAAACCTTGAGCAGAACCCGGCTCATGTGGGAGGGCCCATCTGCCGCTGGCCAGCTGGGTTGAGAGGGACAGAAGTATATGGCCTTCCGACAGGCAGACGCTGCAGAAGGAAGATATGCCAGGACTCTCTGCTCTGGTCAAGGTTAGATGTTGTCTATTCTGATGCTACTGAGCAGACAAGTTGTCTCCATATTGGTCTATAGCCTAAATCTGACCCCTCTCCCAACTACAATATATACCAGAAGATTAGAGAGAATCCTGAGAACTGATGCTGGCATTGCTTGCATGTACTGCTGCTCTGTCGGTGTCACTTCTCCTGATATCAGTAAACCTTGCTGGCAACCTAAATCTGAGTCTCCAGTGTGTCTCTGTCCGTCTCCTCATCCTCTCTTGACCTTGCTGAACTTCCACAACACTTTCAATATGTAGCTTCAGTAGGTTAAATTGCAGTCTACAGACCCTGTACTTGCAAGTACATTAATAAGGCTGCTGTTATTCCGGCAATGCATTAGTCCGCCTCTAAATACTTTCCATTCATACACTGACTTTGGCTCTCTGCCATAAAGTGTAAATCTTCAAAAACAGTTCAAGCATATACAGCTTCATTATTAAAAAGGTATGAGGTTCTGTACTGTAGTTTTTTTTTTTTTTTTAACAAAACATATGTTATTGGAAAGTGCTTTTGATGGGGGGTATTTTCTGCTGCATATTAAAACACCCAAATATCAACAGTATGCTACCGAGATCATATATGTGGGACTGATTCAAATAAAGTACAGAAATGAAGGAATGTGTCGGCCATTTTTAATAGTATTTATATAACAATGGAGCTGTGCTGTACAAAAGACTCAATTCATGGCTGTTTTATTGTGATTTAATTGGATGTGTTGCAATAAGAAATAAATGGAATTTTGCCAACCTTATCCTTTTAAGACTCCCTCTGGTGTAAATCATGTGCTTTATTTTCTTAACATGAACATATGGTGTTTTATATTGCCAGAAGACACATTATGAGTGAAATAAGCACTGTGACTGGAACTGACAAACACAGATTGACTTCTGGGGCTTCATGTGGAACAAACCTAAAGACCTGATCCTTTTAACTTGCAGGGCGAGGCTTTCCATATTGGATTCCGGTTTGAACATGTATGGTTGATTTACAGCGCTAAAATATTTTGTTGCTTTTCAAATTGAATCATAGTCAATTTTATTAGCTTTCATGACAAAAATTAGGGTGAAAACAGAATTGTGCGTACAGCAACTGTTGTCTGTTCTTTACCAGTCAACATGTAGGGGAAAATGACAAAAAGAAAGCCACTGTTGAAAAAACACTCGATTAAATCTTGACTAGAATTCCCAAGCAGGCATGTGGGGGACTCTTACGTCAACTGGAAGAAGAAACTGAAATTGCTTTTGGGCTATCAGACTAGACGCTATGTTTGGCAGACATTAAACGTTACACATCATCACAAATACACCATCCTCGCTGTGAAGCATGGTGGTGGCAGCATCATCACCATGTGGGGACGCTTCTTAGCAGCAGCCCCTTAAAAGCTTGTAAAGGCAGAGGGGTAGCAAAGGAATTTTTGGAGAACAAGTGGATGGAGTCTGCAAAATAACTGCAAATTGGTAGAAGATTTGTTTTCCAGCAAAAACAATGACCCAAAGCAAACAGCCAAAGCTATGCAGATGTGGTTTAAAGACAACAAAGTGAATGTTGTTTAATGGCCGAGTCAGAGCCCAGACCTCCACTTCCAATTGAGGCTTTGGAGGTGGACTTTGGTGCTGTTTGCTCCCAATCCCTGTGCAACCTGGAAATTGCAAAGAAAAATGGGCTAAAATTGCAGTGTCCAGATGTGCAAGGTTGATTTAAATCTACCCACACAGGCTCAATGCTATAATTGGCGTCAAAGGTGCATCTACTAAATACTGGCTTCTGGGTTTAAATACTTATGCTTTCACGGCCCCTTCCCAGGTCCCTGTACCTGCCCCCACCTGACTTCCCATGACCTCCTCTTCCCTTCCTCTCTCCCTCCTTTGTTGCTCTCCCTCTTTACTTCTGTCTTCCTATTACAACTTGCTATTGCGTAGACTGGAATAGTTTTATAGCTGCAGCAAGCACTGAGAGGATGAGTGGAGTCAGAGGCAGGGATTCCACAGATCTGAAAAGTCTAGCGGAGACTACGAAGTTGTTTCCAAGCACCTTTAAGGTAGTGAGGGGTTATTTTTATGGAGAAACTCCTAATTTGATCAACACCGATGAGGATTTAGGGGTTAAATCAGTGACTTGTGAGGAATTTCATGTTAGCCAAGACACTAAAACTGGAAAAACTAGTATTTTCAAGCACAAATTTTTATTTGGGAGCATTCATGTGATCAATGATTGATTGTGGTATTTTTTTTAAGTAAATATCAACGTTTATACCATGGCTTATTGCTATTAACCACTTTTCAACAACATTTCAAATTCCAGTACATACCAAATCGTGAATTTTGCATGTCTTTACACCTCTAATATAGACTACATATACACCACACATGCTGTCATTCATTCTGCCATCCATACACATCATGAATTATTCACTCAATGTGAGGAAACCTCCAGTCGTGCTGCATAGACATCATTTTCTTTTGCTTGAGCGGTTACTCACCTCAAGGTTGACGAAGATAGCCTCCATGTCTTGGGGACTCAAGACTTGCTTCAATGGGATCATGTAATTCTTGAAGAGAAACAAGAGCCAAATCAGTATTTTCTATAGCAAATATCTGTAAATTTCCAAGTAAAAACTGAAACTGGCAGCTTTTTTATCTCAAAAATGTGCTCATAAGATTAAATAAAGCTGCAGCTGAGCTTTTAGTAGCTCTGTGAGAATGTGCTTGAAGGACAGAACAACTGAAAGTTAACTGCAGCAACATGGAAAATCAATACCCAGGCTACACTGTAAAAGTCATTTAATTTCAGGCTGTAACACTGAGTGTTACAGCCTGAAACATACACAGCTGCTGTGTATGTTGCACTTACGCTCGGAGGGGAAAAAAAACAGAACAAAACTGCCTGTTATTTCTCCAACGCAGTTTTATGGCTGTCACATTTCATCATCATAATGATAACAAATAGATCAACTAAGAAGCAAACGAAGGGATGACAGTCTTTATTAACCCCAACTCAATTAAGCTTTACGAGTCCTCTGTTCACGAGAAGGTTATTTATTCTCATTTAGACTCGTGTTATTCTGATGTGGGGAAACACAGGATACACATTTAGTTTAATGAAATTAGTGGAGCGGATGATTTGTGGCGCTCCATCAAATCGCGAATGAAATCTGTCAACATGGAAACTGATGCGTTAGCAGCGCCGATCTCGACAATGGTTACACCGACAATTATTACAATGAGAGAGCTGGAATATGTGTGCATATGAGAGTTTACAACGCTTTAAACACACGGAATCTGCTGTTTTACACGGAAGCTGCTTGGCTTTGCTTGCATTTGTTGGCAGCGTTGAGAGAAGTGATTACTAATGCAATCACGTTACATTTCTGAGCAATGCAAGTGCAGAATTACATTCTAAAAAGTCCCCGATACACTTTTTAAATGCACATGAATGCATACAGTGGACAGTGTAAATGCTCATGCTCCTGCTGCTGTTATAATATCCTGTCCTAACTCTGCCGTCTACACCATTAAACTCCACATGCAACCTGGCAAAGCTATTAATCATAAAACATGCTAAGATGCTTGTCCTGTTATAGGTAATTTATGAGACTTTCTTAAGCCCATGCCTAATAAATTTAGATCAGTTTTGACCAGCTGTGCTGCAACAAAGCAGAAAAGAACAACAGCAGTACGAAGGAAGGGTGAATAACATACCCAAAAGAGCTGTTTAAAACTATTTGAAAATTACGTTGAATTTATGTGATTCAAATATTAGTTGCAGCATAAATGCGCAACAAGTACAGTCACTTTTCGACAACTTCTCCTACAGTAGCTACCTGTGATATGCACTTAAAGCTGCAGGGATCAGCATCTCCTGAAGGGGTTGAGCCAATAATAGCTATATCGATCAGCTCCTCTGACATTTGTGCTCCCCAATGAATCTGCCGATATTTGACATTTCCATGCTGTGACCGAGGCCCACAGGCCTGAGACACCAACAAAGAAGAAAGAAAAAAAGGCGCCTCTGACAGTATATGCTTGTGCTAGGATGAAAGGCCCGTTTTAACGTTTTTCAGTCGCACGATTCTCACCATCAAAATGATTGACATGAAAAATGGGTTTGGCACTTTCACGTTAATTTCTTTTATGGTAACTCAAAGATGCATAATTGTTTCTAATTTCATTTTGAATTGTTCATAATTGGGTTGTCTCTAAGACAATATATCGTTTCTAACAACAAACTAATAATGTTGTCTTTACCTCTAGTAAGTTCTATCATTAACTCATTTACATACTGGACTATGGGCTTTATTTATGGATTTGTATCATTACACACTCTTTGGGTCAGTTGCAGATGGTGTTCGGAATTTGAATTTGAAGGCTGCTAGTTTTTGTGGATCTGAAGAACAACAACAATAATAATAATAATAATAATAATGATAATAAAGACACTGTACATACTGGACACGTTACATTCTAAACGTCAGTCATTAAAAAAAACAAACAAACAAATAACCATCAACAATTAAAAATCTGACTGAGAGACAATTATCCATACATGAAAATAACTGAAAAATGTGGATAGTGTATGTTTCAACAATGTTTATTTCATTATTTTTGATGTTACCAGTCAAAAAAATGAACCCATTTACCAACAAACTCACATGTATGATTCACATATATTCATAAACTCACCTTCTCGATGTCCTCTAAAGTCTTGTAATACTTGGCTTCAGTCTCCTGGATCTCCACTAAGCAGCAGTTTCTCTTGTCATCCTCTGTCATACCCATTTTCTACAAAAAGAATTAGAAACACAATATAATGAGTAAGTACAATCAGATGGCATAATTCTGGATTATAGACCAACTCCTTATTTTTAAGATTTTCTTAACTTTTACCTTTATACATTTGCTATTTTTAGCATGGTCATTGGTGTTTCAGTGATGACTTTCACATAATCAATAAAGAAATAAAACCTTGGCTTATGTCTAGTAAATATATGAATGGAATGCATTGCTACAGAACCCATTCATAATTTGACGACAGCAATGGAAGTTTTACATGTTTTAGTCAATTTACAGCGAATTACATACCATTGGCAACCTGTGCTTCCATGTTTTAGTCATTCTAATACATATTTTACAATCTTCTAGGTATCCATTGTTTTCCATTCATTTCCAAGCAGTATGAAAATCTATTAGTACACTCGTGAAGATGGTGTAATCCATCAAATCCATCTAGTTGCATTATCAGCATGGGATAATGCAGTGCAGCCTTCCAATCCAATCACTTCCACTCAATTTACACTTAAACTACTCTACCATGCAACCATAATGAAACACTGACAAGATGAATGCAGCCTTGATGTTGACTGTGACAGATTACACAACTCAAGCAGGTTTGAAGAGTCAGCTGTTCTTTGTTTCACCAGAATATTCCCCCCATTGTTACTGAGGTACGTTCCTATGAAGTAATGGGGTATAGTGGGTTTGGCTAATTGATTTTCATGGGAAACGAATGGAAACTGATAGCTAATAGTGTAGAAAAAAAACGCATCCCAAAAGCTAAAACTGCATAAACATCTGTACAGTTAAGGAGACCAATGATGAGTGTGAACATGAGCCAGCTCAGTGCTGTCCATCCATTAAAAAAATGTTTGCGATTAAACACAAAATCAACTGAGAAACATTCACATACAGATTGGCGAACTGCCTGCAGTTGGCAGCATGACTGGAATGAAATCAGTGGCGATGATTTGGACTTGGAAGAGAAAGGAAGGCATGTAAAGTCACTGAGCTTGTCTCTGTTGCTGTATGTGTGGGTTTAAACAGGCATATGCATATATATGGAAATGGATCCAAGGTTGACAGCTTGGAACCATGCAAGCAGGCAAGTTGCGAGGGGGCAGAGGAAGATATGAACGTCTACATATGGCGTTTCTCATGAGACCTGAAGTCTGAGTAAGTCTCCATGTATGACGTGTGCAAGAGCAGTATACTGGAAGCAAGTCGCCCTAATGACCGTGGCAAACACACATAGGCTTCATTTGTCGACATATTCTCTGTGCCGTGGCATTGATATGAGCAGCTCGGCTGAGGAAGAACTAACTAGGCCATCTGGTGCAGATTTGGCCGCTGATTTGATAACCAGAGCTGATAGTAAAAGAGAAAAAAAAAAGTGGAGCTAACAATGCAGAGTCCAATGCAGATCTTAATCCAGCATGTAATCAACCAATCAGAGAAGCGGGGCTCAAAGCCAGCCGGACAATGTTTATTTGGTTTTTACGTGGCAGCTGGTGGCTGGTCGCTCGCTGACGTCAGTTTAACACTGAAGTCACACAGGCCCTGAGTCACACTTTCAACCAGATGGGGTCTCTTTCCTCTGCCGCCATGCGAGGGGGGTCAGCTGAGCTAATCGGGCATATCATCCTCTCGGGATGCTGATAGTTTTAAATGAGGTGGCGGAGGAGAGTCAGGGTGGTGTGAGTCACGAGCACAGCAGCACTCACCTGCATGTATCTGATCTGCAGCATGAGAAAGGCAAAGCAAGTCAGGTTTATTACCGGTTATGAGAGAGACATCTACTGTAAGAGCGATCAGAGACACAACGTCATGCAGATATAGAACGGAAATGACAATGCAGATCATAAAAAGAGCCTAAGATTGGTTAAAAAAGTGAGCGGAGGTGCTTCCTTAGCGGCCTTGCATTCTTGTAATGCAATAATGGGCTTTATATTTATGGGGAAATGAAATCATGCAAAAGGAAATTTACCGAAAGAGCACGAGACGTCTGTCCTAATGACAACAGTTCAGCGGGTGCGACTCAAAATTCTCACCATGGGTTGTCGTACTTCCACCTTAATGATGTCCTCGTAGATGTCGTCGCCGTCATCCTCGCATGGGACGCAGTCGTAGATGTCATCCTCGCCCACGTCGTGCTCGCTGGGGGAAAAACACATGCACACGTTAGTTGAACAGCCAAACCAACCTTAAATCAAAAAACAGCTCACATGTCCACTTTCAAACTCCCTGACAGCTGAAAGACACCGAGCAGTCAAAACCAGCGTGAGCTCATTATCCTTCACAAGAGTGATACTGGTGACCCAGGCAAAGGGGAGAGACGCTGTACCCAGTGTTCACAAAGCCTCCGCTGAGCTGTGCTATTAAGTGGCATTTCCCTTTAATGTGTTTATGTTGCTGGGGCACCCAGCTAGCTAACTGACCTTTAATTAGGCGAGCAGCCAGCGGAGCTCAGACGGTTGCTGTGGAGAGGAGAAGCGTCTTCTGGGGAAAGATCCCTGCTCTGTAGAAGCAGTAGTTGTTGTTTGGGAAACTTATGGAGACGGTGGGGAAAACCTCAGTGGGGGGAAATTGCTTTGGCAATGGGCCCTTGTTGGTGTAGTTTAATAAAAACAGGGAGCTTTAAGTCACAAAAAGGGGGATAAAATATTAAACAGTGTAAATAAATAAAGCTAGAGCTGACTGATAAATAATAGAGGACGCGCTTGGCAACATCGTGTTTGTTTAAACAAAATTCCATTTACTTACAATGTACTGAGGCACAGGTGGTATCATGCTTTTGTATTATGCCGCAATGGATTCAGTGAGTTGCACTTTAGAGCCACATCTTCGTGTTTTAGCCTATATTTGCTTGCATTTTGGCAAATTGGTAAAACTGAAAGGACGACATTATCACCGGATGACTGTGATAATGAAGAAACCTCAAACGTGTAACGATTCTACCAATATGCGTCTGTGCATTCAGCTTCGATTGAGCTACGACTCCAAGAAAGAATCAATTTTCAGCACAAATTGGACCTTAATTGCCTCTATGAGCTGTATGTCACACCCAGTGGTTGATGAGCATTGATAAGCAACAGTGGCACATCGTGGCAACGTCGGGCCTACAAATGCACCTTCCACCTCCACCTTTAGGTAGGAATCTAAACCTCTGCTGCCACCACGCATTCAGAGCAG
Organism: Amphiprion ocellaris; assembly: GCF_022539595.1. NCBI lineage: Eukaryota > Metazoa > Chordata > Actinopteri > Pomacentridae > Amphiprion > Amphiprion ocellaris. Next base: position 26,452,354 of record NC_072782.1, on the reverse strand, counting down.
CAGCCCAGCAGGCAGTTTAAACGTCCTTGAGCGGGACGGTTAATGCCCTCCGGCTCAAGGGATTGCTGTTTTGTACTCTGACCTGTCTGAGCGAGGGCGAGCAGAAACCAGGATTTCCTCTTGAATGAATACACCTCCTCCAAACATATCGGTGTGTGATCCCCGGCACAAAAATATGCCCATTTGAGGATTCACTTCACCCCTACCTGCCGAATGGGGGCTGCAACCTTGTTGTCCTTTCACCCAAACCGACCAGATTCAAACAAGAAAAGTTTCAACTTCACTTTAAAGTCCCCGAAATGGGCTATTTTTTAGGGCTCTTTCGATATTTATTAATTCATGGAAACAAGATTTGTGGGCACAGGGCTAAAAAGTGCTGTTAGCTGCTGGATTCTTTCCACTGTGACGTGGCTACATGGGACCTTCTACATCAGCCTTCAAAGCTACAATATTCCTCCTTTCACTGTATATGTGAATAGGGGATAATAAAAAAAAGAGAGAAAGAAGACAGAACTGCCCTCAATCAAATATTCAGTTCATAACGTTCATGCGGTTGTTTGAAGTTTTAATTGAGGTGGCTTTGGTTCACTCTCGGCTCTGCGCTTCGTCTTTCTTCATTAAGCAAAAGTGGCTCATGTTGAATTCTGAGGAGGCAGCGTGGGAGGACAACGGCCAGCTGATGCCGTCCCATCAGCGTCTCCTCCCTGAACTTTGAGAATACAGTATGGATGTGCCGAACGGAAGAGAGGCTTGTAGAAAAGCTGATGTACTTAATTTAGTTTTAATCCCACAGACAGTAATACATGAGAGAGGTCTACAGTAGCAGAACATGGTAGGAGATTCTGAATGAGCTTTAGTAATTATTATAAGAAAATAGTATTGAATTCCACAATCAATATTAACTCGGTTCCCATCATCGGGCTGTTTTTACTCATTTGTATCTATCGGTGCTGATTAGTGATAACATGTCTGGTTCTGGAACATTTCCTATTGATTAGTTATGTCATTTAAAGCCCCTTCATTTCTCACTTGCTTATTTAGCTGCTCAGTCAAAACAGATACATGTGATGCTTGTTTATTAATGATTACCGATTGATTCAGCAGAGAGCTCGCTAGATTTAACTGAAAGCTTGCTATTTGCCGTTGATTTGATTTAAATCCACTCCTCCTTGGGGCATCTTCACGTTGTCAGGCTCTTAAATCTAATCTCCAAACGCCTCACTGATGTGAGCTTTGCTTATATCTAACCCTAAAGATTGACCAATGTTTCATTTTGATTATATTTTAGACAACTAGATGTCAATTTTGTAAGTTCTATGGCTGCTCTATAGCAGTTCTAACAGAACATATGCAAAACCTCTACCAACATAACATGACTCATTAACCAGCAGAGTCTCTATGACCTATTTATCTTTTCTACTTGTTCCAGATCATCTCTGTCTCTCTAAAACCTCCATATTTATAATCAGTGGATGAGCATCTTAACTGATTGGCTTTTCTTCACTGTCGACATGTATTGATCCTCAGCATAAACAACTACAATGAACCCAGTAACATGGACCTGATGGGGTAACCTGTAAGTTTCGTCTAAATATTGGATGAGAGTTCATTAGAACCAATAAAAAAAAAAACAGTCTTCTGCCGTGATGACATTTCAAATAATGATTTTTTTTTTGGATCTTCCCTAAAAAGTCTGATTTCAATACCAAAGTTTCTAGTCTCAGTATTCTATCCTGTTTTATTGTACTCAGTTTCAGTTTATTTCATTTTGATTTACCTTTCCTTCCATTGCCCTTTCTCTAACAATCCTCGAATATTTCTCCAAACTATTTCCTCTCTTTCTTTCTTCCATCTCCTCCATTTGGCCCTTCTTTACTTGTTTTTTTTGTGTCTTGTCTGTGTTGTTTCATGTATCGTTGAAGCAGTTTTGTCTTGTTTTTGTCATGTGGCTCACTTTTCTTTTGTGTCTTGTGTCGTTTTGTCTCCTCTTGTGTCTCTTCAGGACATTTCACATTTTACAAAATGTTATCCATTCTTTTTTACATAGGGGGAATAAGCATTTGTTGCTCAAACAGACTGCATTTCTACAACAGAGTGGATGTCATGAAACAATCGAGTCACGAATCACATGGGCTTGGTGAAATTGGCGAACATTTTGGGCGACAGCGTCACGTTCATCGTCCAGAGCATCGTGAGGCAGATGGTGGAGTTGTGGAGCTGACATGCCAGCGTCCAACAGCCCATTCTCGTCTTTTTCTTGTCATCTGTGGCATCTTATTATATGAACAAAGCTGCATTTTAAGGTGGACTTTTATAGCCACTGGTCAAAGGACTGTCTCTGCACTGGTCCTGCCATCTTATCATTGTCCTTAAGTATTTGAGAATTTATTACAAGCTGAATGACTAAAAAACATATTTGTGCACAAATGTCTAAATTTAACTCTTTGCAATTAGAAAAATAGCAATGAAATTTGAAACTTTTTTTCTATGTCAGAATAGAAAAGCATCTGCATGCTTCGTTTTTATTTTTTTTCACTGTTTGTTAGTCATTATACTAATTATAATCCTTCGGATTTGAAATTAAAGCACATCTTTGTTGACATTTATAGATGGCTTTTAGTTGCACTGTGTAATAATGGCATCACTGTCAACTTCTGTTCATTCTTGGTAGAGCGGGATATACCCATGCGTGATTCAGATTGACCTCATATGTCCAAGAGATCAGCATGAAGTGGACACTTGCTTGGGGGCAAACGTTTTCTAGATCTGAAGTTCAAGGTTAGAATTAGGTTTTCTAATGGGTGAGGGCTTAGGCATGTATTATTGATGGTCAAGGTTAATGTTTCAGTGTGTCAGGACTTCGGAGTAAATGTGTGTGTGCATATGTGGTCTTGTATTAGGGACATAATTCTGTGGACAGAGTCACAATGTGGCGGTAATTTATTTTCTTTTCGGGACAAATATAGCAAGAAAACATGATGTTATTTGCACATGTTAATATGACGACTTAGTTTAGTGTAAGATTAGATTTAGGTTATGTAATTGCTGATGGTGTGTGCTGATGTGCAAATTCTTAGAAAGAAGAGCCAGAAAACACAGTGACATATTTGTAGTTGGTGTAGTGAGACCGTCACACTACAACTTTACCATTTGTCTCTTTATCCCTTGGGTTTGGGCGGACATTAATAAATCATTCAAATGCAATTATGTACGATTGTGTGTGTAGGTGTGCAAGTGTGCATGTGTGTGTGCATCATAATGCATCAGTGAGATAGAGAGTGGGAGTGGAGGACCAGAGGACTCATGAATTAGGACTGATTTTCTGTCTGATTACACAATGACAGACCAGAGGCTGCCCAGTTCGCTCGCACGCTATCGGCTCGCCAGCCTGGGCTCAATGACATGAAGCTGCAACGGTGTGGAGGAGGGATGGAGGATGACTCACTACAGCAGAGCTAATGAGCATATATCCCCAGAGGCTTGACCGTCTCACAGGTTCTATACAAATAATATGTTTTATTTCAAAGATGGTAAGTTGTTTTAAATTTTCTATTTTTTTGCAGCAAATCGGCCTTAGAACCACATTGCATCCATGCAGTTGGAAAATGATAAGAATAACAAAAATGGCCGTAAGACATCGCTATACCTCACAATGCAAACATGGAGGACAACATAATTAACATATCAGTGAATTTGTCGTCCATATATCATCAGTCATTAATGAAGGTAACTGAAAAGCAAAGCTTTTCCTACAGGGGAGGTCAAAGAGTTTATTCTCTTGGGAGAATTAATGTACATCCATTGCATTAAATTGACATATTTTGATATTTTCTACGTACAAACATACTTCAAAAATTTTTCCGTCTCACCAGAAAGTGTAACTGGAGAAAAGTTCTTCTTATTTTTCCACAGTTTTCCTTTAACTTCAATGCAATGGTTGACCAGTGTTCAAACTTTGCTATTCCATTGCAGAAGAAGGGACCGCCATCCTCCCCCTAACACGTCCAGGCAGATGGCCACCCTCACTAAACCTGGTTCTGTCTGGGTTTTTCTGTTTTGTGGCACAGTTGGCAAGTGTTTGCTCTGAGGGAATTTCAAAGGAAACTTTGGATTTGATACATCTCTCTCTTTAAAGTCGGTAAGGTCTTTACCATCGCTATCACCACTTCCTATTTGAAGTGTTATGAGATGATATTTTGAGAATTTTGCGGCATATGAATAAAATTTTATTAAACGGAATTGAAGGTCACATCTTGACCGTCCAAATGATCCTCAACAACATGCATGACCTCATCGTCACCGAAAATGGCGACCATGCAAGTATGACTTCAATCTGGGAAACAGAAGTCAAAAGGTGTAGGCTGGATGACTAAAGTTCATGAGGCAACAGTTCAAATCCACATTTGGCTGATCCATTGTCCTGGAGCAACAGCATACCAACTTGAAACTTTCCTCTCCTTTTTTCTTTGATTGCTTCAACTATATGAGTTTTTATGGACAGTGAAATATGAGTGTATAGTATAGTTCTGGTCCAAAAGTGGAATTATTCCCCTTGTTTCCTTTTGAAGTGAGAAATTTCAAGGAATATCATGGGGATACCAATATACTAACTCTTGGGGGCATGAACCATATCTCTTTGGCTCTTCTGCTAACAAGGTGACACAAACATTTTGATAACCTTGAAGTAAACACTGCTGCACTCTGTACCAACAATATTAAATTATAAGCCAGTCAGGAAGTACTGCTGGTGAAAAAGTGAAATATAAAGGCACTCTAGGTATAGAAAGGTCTTTTTTCATTTCTCAAAGGACACTGTAGCAGTAATTACTCCCCGGTGTATGGGATTACGTAACACCCTCAGCTGGAAAACAAAACGAAACAAACAGCAATCTCTTTTTTATTTCACATACCACATAACTCTTTGTGCAACACATTTAGAACACAAAAAGACAGCACTGCATATGAGTCAGTCGTAACATGTGGCTGCTTCTTTGGGCTTATAAGAGATTTAACTGACTTTCAAGGAGACAATATTTAGACACACAGCTGAACATAAATGCAGAGAATCAGTTTGCTTGCATGTACTTTAGGTATATTATGGTCTTTATGTGATGCTCGCACATTGCAGGGTTATATGTATCCTGTACATGTGTGCAACATGTTGTTCTTTATGCATAATAATTCGCTTTTTACACCACTGTGAGCATTGTTATACCAAAAACTGTTTATAGTAAAGTGCTATTGGAAATATGCAGTTTATAAGACATTAATGAAATAATATGAATCTGTGTGTTTCTACTGTTTATCTCAACGTATAAAACAGACTGTCCCTACTGGATCCATGTGGTAATAAAACTTAATGTAAAAACATATAGGACACGTTAATGGAAATATGCAGTTTACGAAAGGTAATGAAATAATATTAATCTATGTTTTTCTACTGTCTATCTCAATTTATAAAACAGATTATCCCTACTGGGTCCATGTGGTAATAAAGCTTAATTTAAAAAATACAGGACTTATTGCCTTGTGCTAAAAAATACCTCAACTGAGCCCCATCAATTTTCAAGTTATTGACTTTTCATGTCATCCTGCCCAAGGGATTAATGGAGCAAAATAAACTGCAGAAGAGTGACACAAAGGGCTCGTGACAGTGCATGCTTGGGAATGGAAATCCATGTGCGCCTTTTCGCAGAGGAAAAAGTCCCTTGGCGACTGTGCCAGATCCACCCCCATTTCATGCTTTGTCAACTCCAGGATGGAGTCATTCCAGATGGGGAAAACTCTCAGTTAGGCGACACGAAGACTCGACATCCGAAAGCCAGAGGGAGGGCGAACAGTCCCGCTTTAGCACATTAACCTGTGAGACCTCAATTAGGTAAGGGTGTGGACTCTACCTGACTCTTCTGGAAACAGATATGGTGCAGCAGAATGCAAACCAGGGCACGATTCACAAATATATACCTGTCCTGGAATCTCCATGCCAATAATTTATAGCAAGCACTTCCAGCTGAGACCATATTGGCAACTTCAAGCCTCAATCTACCTCACTTTACATGAGTTCTTCTGACATAACACTGCAAATATGGAAATCGTTCAGGTGTGTAAGTGACCTCCACTACTCTAAAATGACACACAGTCACCCACATATGCATTTTCCCATATACTTGCTGCATCCAGAACAGCCATGTCACCTACAAAAGATTTGACAAAACATCTAATGAATCATTAGAGCACATTGGAGAATAGCGAACCTCCAGAGATCTCTGACTCCCACCAGGTTAAGTCTTCTGGCTGCTCCGGAGTACAACGACAGAAAAATCGATCTTCCTAACATCTAGTCTGCCGGCATAATCTTGTTTTCTTCACCTCAAGTTAAAATCCATTTCTAAACACTTCCCTATATAGCAGTTAGAAGCCTCTGCCTCCATACCACTGAACTTAATGATGCCATTTTATTAATTTTTATTGTTTGCTATAATATTGCCATTTTACTCTTTTTCTCTTTTGGTGACAATATTGCCGTTTTATTTCTAACATGCTGTTGTTTTTATGACACCATATGTCCTCCCATTGCATTATTTTCTCCTCTGGGATGCTGTCGAATGAAATGGTTTAACATACATTAAAAAAAATAAAGTTATTACTGAGACAAGATTATCATTGTGCTCTTTCTCACCGCTGCAGCACACGTTGTAGATCATCACGAGCATCAATATTTCAGGCTAATTAATAAGTCTTTGAGAGCGGGGTTATTGCCAGCGTGGCCTGTGCGCTACGTGTGTCCGACCCTATTAAGTGCAGAACCTGCTGATGAATCAATTATGCGTCTGTCCATCGGTGGAATGAAATGCATAGATGTTCTTTGTTAAAGGTCAAGAGTAGCCATGCTGCAGAGCGGCATGATTAATTTAATAAGACCGAGCCCTTAGCACTTACGGGTTACACAAAGAGCACAGTGTTACAACACCACTGACCGCTGTAGAAAAACTAAAACCGATGAAGTCAATCTTCTGCTGCCATGGTTACAGGGGTCAGAACCCATCGGCGGAGAGAGGACAGTATGGAGGTGAAAGGTTGGAGGCAGATTAAAGGCACACCATCAGCTATAACAATAGTGAGACAAGCATCAGAACCCTACACTTGTTGCTATGGATACATGTGCTCAATATAGCTGCTGGATCTTTCAGTAGTAATTTAAATAAGCAGCATTGTGTGCTAAACAGATTTAGAAGAGGGAAGATAACGAGGAAGATTTTTTCAGCCACTTTAGGGCCACGTCAGTGAACACAAGCATGACTTTTTATTTTTATGATACAGAAGAGAGACCTGCCTGTTCTATGGATTATAGGACATTAGTCCCAAAGCTTTTCAAATTTGGCATCTTATAAGAATTTTTGCCATATTCAGAAGATAATCATTGTGTGCATTTCTTTGTTTGAAGACTTTAAAGGACAATGCTTTTGCAAAGTGGCACCATTTAGAGCATGTCATCTTATCTATTAGCACTTCCTTTTAGTGATGTGCCAATGGGTGTACAGATAACATCATGGACCTCTCCAGTAGAACCAGTTGGGTTCAGGACACTGAAATCCTCTTTATTTTTAAAATAAGACTTAAAACTTTTGATGAAGCTCATAGTTAAGGCTGCTCATGTGACCATGAACCACCACTTAGTTATGCTGCTATAAGCCTTTGCTGCTCTCTTTTCTTTACCCTCACCCTAACTGGGTGAGGCAGATGGCCACCCTCTCTGAACTTGGTTCTGCCGGACGCTTTTTCCTTAAAAAGGGAGTCTGTACTTTTCAATGTCACCAGAGCTCACTCAAAGGAGTCATCTGGATTTGTCGGGTTTTTCTATAGTAGAATATTGCCAGGTACCTTACTTTGAGAACTGTCCTGAAAAAAACATGAGCTGACTGCAATTTTTGATGCAATTTGGGTCAAACTAGCTGCTGTTATTTGTAGAAAACCTGCATTCCTCTGTGTCCTCCGCCTCAACAACTCCTGCACTGGCCCAAAGGCTACATAACAAAGAATAGAGATCAGCCTATCAGTCTGGTCTTTTCTCACTGGGAACATATTTTGAAGCCTGTTTTTTGTGCAATATTGAGCATATTAGGAAAAGGCCTGTGTTCCAAGTGTTTCAGGGATGCATGTTTGAACTATAATCCAGCATTAGCCTGCTTGGCTAGCACTCCTGTCCTCTAGCAAGAGCACATTTCTCATCCTCTAAAGAACATCCCAATCATGCATTCAGCGAGCATATATCTATAGCTCACATGCTCTCCTTTCTATAACCCCTCCCTCCTGTCTCTCTGTGATGAATGACACCCATCTCAGAGCGGTTAACTAATTATTCTCCATTAATCTGAGTCAAGCGGCTGCTGTCAACGCCGGCCGCCAACTCTGAGAGCCAATGACTTTCTTTCACATGCTGCAAAACCCACCTAACGTTCTCCAAACCAGGCGGCCGGGCAGCCAGGTGAGCAGGGAGGCAGCCAAGCCTGAAGCCAGAGCAGTGCTGATGTCACCATGGCAACAGGCAGCGTGACAGAGAGCTCCATACTTATGTAATTAAGCAGTTAGAGGAAATTGGAAGAAGTGGCAATCATGGTTCAATCTGAAACATCACAAGATATGCCGTGTGTGTGTGTGTGTGTGTGTGTGTGTGTGTGTGTGTGTGTGTGTGTGTGTGTGTGTGTGTGTGTGTGTGTGTGTAGCACTGTCACACATCCAAATGCTTTATTTATATTTCCAGGAGACATCTGTATGTGTTTTCACTACAAATTCCCATTTAAAACCACATATGAAATATCAATAATGCACAAAGTACAAACACTCTGTAATGGCATCACCGATACTTTTGTAGATGCAGCATAATCACCAGCTGTTCTGCATTTTAACCTCACATAAAAGCTTTTTCAGAGCCTCTTCCCGCTACAACAGAACCTTGTTTACTGTATAATGCAAATAGCCTTTCCTGCTAGGGAAGGAAAACAACAGCTTTTCAATCTCCTGTCACATAAAATCTGCGCATCTGAGTGCAATTGTATTAATCACGTCGACGAACTTCTGCTTCCACAGTCACGTATTTAGGATTCAACTCCCCTTTGAGCATGACAGGCTGATTCCCTCGAGGTAAACCGTTGTATTTTAAGGTTTAGACATCCAAGCTTAAGATTAGTTTGGTTATTTAGAGGTTAGCTTGGGTAGGATATATGATTTTTATGATTAAGGTGAGAGGAAGTCACCAGAGATATAATGCAATGTCCTTGAAAGTGACAAAAGCTGTTTGCGTGGGTGTTTGTGGTGGAACGTATACTCACTCTGCCAACTCCTCCAGGCTGCGGTACACATCATCCTCGTTCAGAGCGGTGTCCTCCGACGGAAAGGGCCTGGTGCACACACACAAACCAAACACAAACACAAACACAAACACAGAGTGAGAGATTGTGCAGAAAACGCTTCATCACTACCCACACCGCAGTGTCCCAGGTAAGAAAAATAACCAGTTGGCAACTGCATGTTCTATCTGCCAGACTGTCACTCTTCCCTCCATCACTTCAGCCGCAGCACAACAGCAGGATCTACTCAACAGAGGACCCTATCAGTCACAAACAACATTGTCAAAACACATCAACACACTGCGCCTGACAGACAAAAAAAAAAAGAAAAGAAAAACTGCCATCTTCCCAACTTTCTTAGGAATTCAGGAAGGGAAACAGTCTCATTTCAGGTGGACAGGCAGGTGTCTAATAAATCCTCTCAGGACATCTGGCCAGTTTTCAAGGACCCTCAGGGACATTGTGGAGCAATATAAAGAATACAGAAAAGTTTAGAGCTATAATTTTTCTTCCATAGAATGTGACCTTACACTTAAATATTTCATTCGTGAGGAAAACAAAAATAGCACTTCATGTCAGCTTATCGTGCCAAAATCCAAATGATTCACACCGATCATCATCTCAGATCTCTCATTCCTGCCCACGCGGTGACGACAAACAACACTCCTAGGGAGTGGCGGAGTACAAAAACGGATGACTAATCAATTAGCTCATTAAATAGGGTGGATTTATAGCTAATCTTTTTAAAGATATCTGATTCCTACAAACACTATCGTGAAGTGCAAGGACTAGGTCTCAAACGGTCAACCGTGCTAATGATTTCTTTTTTCCATCTTTTTCACGAGAGCTGATTGTGATTGCTACAAATTATAGCCTATTAGTGTAATGCCCGTGCACAATTGAAACCCATTAAGATCAGCGAGGTCATGATCAGTGTTAATCACCATCGACACTAACATTATGGAAATGGAAATGTCATGTATTATTAGAGTTAACCCTGAGTGCCTCTAATAAACAGATAATCTAAAGTCTCTTAATGCATCACTATCATGATGTTTTTTTCAGTTCAAGAAATTCCTTATGAACCTATTAGCTTGGATTCACTCTATTGTCGCTACCTTCCTGTCCTCAAGCACACAAAGCAGCGGCTTCTGCTACGTTTAACATCCCTGTAAGGCTGACCTTGACTCCTTCTGTTCTAATGTTAGTACTAAACACATGTTCACTAGAAACACACACATAAGAGCCAGAGGACATACACGCAAAGGAGTATTACCATTATTCAAACCAGGGATGGAGAAAAGAGCGAGGGAGTGTGGGAGGTTCATGGGAACAGCTCAGAGCAAAATGTGCCGTGTTCGTTTACATTAGAGTTACAGAGCCATTGGAGGACAGTAAATTTAAATAAACTTCAGTCTTTAGAGCAAAGTAAGCCAATTTATAACATGTTTTGAGGTATCATAGTTTGAAATAACCTTAAAGGAGCATCTCAATAAAAAAAATGGAGTTTCTGTACGTGAGTGTGTCTGTGCTTCACTTTTCTGAACAATCGCTCATGCAATCCATTTCCCATTTTGCAGGCGTATTGATGGAGACCCGAGGGAGTGCAGTGGTAAATTTGATGATGTTAGGATGAGTGGTTCTCGAGAAATACAGGAAGAGAAACACCAGTCAGTGACTACGTTAGGGCTGGGGTGACTTATAAACATAAGGTACATTACTGATTTGGACCATAGCATGTTGCAAAGACAGTTACATCCATTCAAAGCACATTACCCCAGAGAATCCCCGGTTTGCATCCCAGCCTGGGCCTGGGATCTTTCTGCATGCAGTTTGCATGTTCTCCCTGTGCATGCGTGGGTATTCTCCGGGTTCTCCATCTTCCTCCCACAGTCCAAAAACGTGGTGCAGTTACTTTGTAATTCTACACTGTCCGTAGGTGTGAATGTGAGCGTGCCTCTATGTGTAGCCCTGTGATAAACTAGTGAACTGTTTAGGGTGTCACCTGTCTTTGCCTTAAGTCAAATGGGATATGCTCCAGCCCCCCCATGACCCTAATGAGGATTAAGTGGTGTATGGATAACAGATGGATGGATGGAAGTTTGCACTAGCGAGTTTACGCTGCCACTGCACTGGATCCTTAGTGTGTAACGTGGTCATTTTGGTTTCTAACTGCTTGTAGACTTATTACCACCTAATGTGAAGTTGTTTTGGATGACATCTTCCTGCTTTTCAACTATTTATGCTCTGCGGTGTTGTGGCAGGCATATTTTTAACTAGCACGCTTTTCACAACAATAATTCAGCTGATCTACAAAGGTGTACAAAACGGTGGTGAGACCAGCAGTAGAGAGAGACAGTGGCACTGACAAAAAGACAGGAAGCAGAGCTGGAGGTAGCAGAGATTATAATGTTGAAGTTCTCTTAAGGGACCAGGATGGACAGGATCAGGAATGAGTACATCAGAGGGACAACGCATGTTAGATGTTCTGGAGATAAAGCCACAGAGGCCAGACTGAGATGTTTGGGACATGTACAGCGGAGGGATAGTGAATATATCGGTAGAAGGATGCTGACTTTTAACTGCCAGGCAGGAGGCCTAGAGGAAGACCAAAGAGAAGGTGTATGGATGTAGCGAAAGAGGAAATGAAGTTAGCTGGTGTGAGAGAAGAGGACAGAGAGGACAGGATTAGATGGAAGCAGATGATTCGCTGTAGCGACCTCTGAAAAGGAAAGCCAAAAGCAAAAGAAGAAGAATTCAGGCGATCCACATCAACCTTGGTGAGTGTATTGTAGGAGACCCAAGGTGGTGCAGTGTTGAGCACGAAGTTGTTTAGACAAGTGGTCCTCATATTTAAGCTAAAAGTGGTTTTCCCCTACGCTGTTACAGTATTTTATTTTCACACTGGATACAACAACTTGTCTTTATCACTTTCACTGGAGTTCGTGAGCAGAAACACGCTATGAAAAGCAACACTGCAATTGCACAAGGTTTACACCTAGTTTAGGATTGGACAAGTCACAGCTGCACACACTGAGCTGGGTCATATGAAGCAGGAGATGCACGCAAGTCATAATCGGGTCATGGGCACTGCAATGCGAAACTTTCTGAGCTGAATCTAGCAGAAATAAACACAACACACCTGTGCAGACATGCACCTTAAAAGCTTGTGTTAAAATACTGTCAATATTATGTAATGCAAGTAGTTGTAATTTGTATACTAGAGCGTTTAATCCTCAAACACAACTGGTTTTAAACCACATTTTATTTTTATATATATATATATATATATATATATATATATATATATATATATATATATATATATATATATTTTTTTTTTTTTTTTTTTTTTTTTTAACAGCAACCACAATTAACATGGAGTTAACACCAAAACAGGTTAGGATAGAATATGATTTGAATGTTGCATAGTTTCACTTAAATATATTAGACATAAACCAGCATGAAAACACAGAATGTCTGCCCTGGTGGAGGCTGCAGATATCAGGGACCTATGGTGTCCATGCAAGACCAGCTTTGTCATCTAAAAACACTTAACGCTTCATGTCTGCCACTTAAAAAATGAACAAATCGCTCCCAGAGCAGAAGCAATAATACTGTATGGAAAAAGCATTCGACAAAACTTGCAATAAACCATCTACCTCTCTCTCTTCTTCTTGTCACTTTTCTCCTCTAGACTCTCTTTCCAATGAATGTAAATGTGGGGTCCTGACCAGTAATATTAGTCCAAGTCAGAAACTAGAAGCTTTAATCTCAGCGTGGTGCCTTGGTTTTGCTGTGGTTGACCTGCTGGACATCCAGGTTTTACTTGCGTTCTTTATTTATTGTGTATGAAGGCAATATGATTCCTTTATCTTTGTTTATTCTTATTGATATGCGTAAATGTATCAATTTGTGAGTGTTTCATAATGGTGTTAACATGTTAACAGGTGTTACTAGGTTAAAGTCCTGAGTTCATAATAAGATGGTTACATTCAAATTAAACATTTATTCTATTGAATTTAATCCAAAATAAGTGATTAAAAGCAATCAATAATTATCTATATAGACCGAAATGAAACATTTTATCATAGCAATGTAGCACCTGTCCTTCTACAGCAATCAGCAAGTGGTATTAATCAAAAATGTTGATGCTGCTCTGGTACATGGTTACTACATAAATTAAAGAAATTGAGGTATAAGCAATGACAGAAGCAAAAAACATCATTCAGCATCTGTTCACCAGAAAAACTCCACCATCCAAACCAGTTACAAACCAGTGGGAATCCTCAGTATGTCTGGAATGCATAATAATCCAATTTACTCAACCAGCCACACTACCTACTGTGTTAAAGTGGGAGACACCACATGTAGCGGTTCTATTGTAACAAATTCCTGTGATTTAAATAAGCTGACACATGCAAGAAATGAAGAGAGGATTTTCCTCTTGATCAACTGTTCCTATTCAAACTGTGTATTTTTAAACAGAATGAGATTAAACATGGACAAATATTGAATTTTAGATTTACCACTGGTTAAGAATCTTCACTCTAGTATGCTTAGACATAAGTAGAGATAAAAACTGGTTAAATCAGCAAGAAACCAGCTAATTTGTGTTTTACGAATAGTGTCTTTCCTCATATACAGCAGCAGCACATATGAATTGAAATATATTTGAAATAGTATATTATAGTATATAGTAATAGCATATCTTGTCTTTATTTAAAGCATTTTGTGGCATGTTTTGGACAGTAATTCCCCCTTCCTCAGTGCAAGGGTTTATTTTCCTATAACTGGGTGCAAATGTTGTTTACTAAAAAATGGAATGTATACAGCAATAACTTTATTTACCGTTATATTATGGTAGGAAATGACATTTAACATTGTATTTTGGTGAAAGAAGGTAGATTGTGGGTGTGGATGTGTGAGTCTGGGGTTCAGACTTATTGTAATCAAGACTCTAAAGATAGATTGTGTCAACAGTTCTTCAAACTTTTTTTTAGGTTTTGGAGACTTAAATCTACTTTTTGGACTTAATTTGAGATTATTTATGGAATTAAAGGGGATTAAACGATCCTCAAGCTTAGAAATTTGAAAACAAAAAGCCATGGAAACAAACAAAGCTGGTATTCTGCTTCAGTAATAACTAAAATCTTAACCACAATCAATTTTAATTTTTAATGTACTGCACTTGAATACAAAAAGACGTGGTGATTTTTCTTCTTCAAATCAAATTTGGTTTTGTTCAGTTATTATCACACTCTCAAATGTGCACTAAAATCCTTCAGAGGGTCTTCTTTTGATTAAGTAAATGAATAAAGTTATGATGGCAGCTTATCATGTTTCTGTATGTACATTAGTCTCGGATGAGTCGTGGTTTTTTCTGCTTTGAATTTAAAATAACACAAACCATGATGCCAATATCTCAGTCACAGACTTGAAACCCCAATTCTAAAGTGCCTGGATGTGGCTGTGCAGCTAGAAAGACAGTCAAACAGAACTGATACAGTCTTTTTCTTCTTTTGTCTCCTATTTCTATATATTTACCGTTGATATAAAGTAATCATCACATGCTCTGAGGAACATATGGAGGAAGGCTGAGGATGAACCTAAAGGAATAGATGTCACCATGTGGGACAGTTAAAGAAATACATGATAGCAGGAAAGAGGGAACAAAGAGAAAACCAATGAATGCCTGTGTGTGTGATGTAGCTGTCTAGACTGGAACTGAACCGGGAGCCGATATGGACGATTCAGTGTCAGAAATGAGACCTCCGACGCTCTCATGAAAGCGCTCTCGTCTCCGTTAGCTCTCGGCTTTGAAATCCTTTGACTGTGTTTAATCCCAAGATATGATCAAATGACTGAGACACTCACTGTGTTCCACATCTTCCTAAAGAGCCGACTGAAGTGGCCTCTCGGTGGGAAAAGGCCAAATGCCACACAGTTAACTGACGGCTATTGCGTGAGCGTAAAAAGAAGCAGTCGTTTGTTTTATCTCTTTAGCTGTGCAGGTTGTGTGTGTGAGTGTGTACGTGTGACACCAGCAGTAAGCCTTAGCATAATTAAAGCAGTGGTCGGCCATCAGGTTAATGAGTGCTCAGCTGGTTTGTCAAAGGTCAGGATGCGCACACATGAATGCAAACTCCCTTCATCCATTTAGTCTGCAAACTTTGCCATGTTCCAGTGATGTAACGCCATTAAAAGCAGCATTTCCAAAAGCTAATTACAAGTCCTCCGAACTCAAGAAGTGCCTCATCTGATTTATGTTACCTTCCCGCTTGCTGTTATGAAGCGCAGAAGGTGCTTCCTCCAGAGCGCCGTAACACACCCACATCCGACGACCCCCTCCAATGAAATGTGCATTATATTATAAGTTATTAATGGAGTCCCGCAGGGCAAAATTTAATTACATAGTAGTTTGTGGAGATACGCGCACGTATCTATCACCTCCGTGTTGTTTTGCGGAGCCAAGCAGTGTCCAATGCTGCCGTTTTCATTTCTGGTAATGGTGCAACTAGGCGTAATTGAACTATGCTCATAATTTCATCAGAACACCTCTGATGAGCCGTCTCCTGGCGATCCAGCGCTGCTCTATTATCTTTATCCTGCAAAGCGTTGTGCTGTTCGGCGCTGTGCTCCTGGTGAGAGGATGTTGCGGTACAAAGTAATCAGGTGTCTATTCACACAATCCAAAAGTGTTTTTTTGGGGGGGTTTGCACCTCTGATTATTTCCCAGCACTGATGTTAACCACACTGCCTCCTGATTTTGGCTTATATAAGTGCTGTTTGTTGAATACAACTGATTCTTTTAGATAAAATGAGCTGAATGCCGCTTTGTTTTTTGGTTTAGTTTGATCTTCAGATACTTCAAATAACAACTATGCTGTGCATGTACATGTGCAGGTACATTTACACACTGTAGGCTACATCATGGCATATTTGTTTTAGTTTAAAGCTTTGTGAAAAGAGAGGCAGAATATTTTGGTCAGAAGATCTGTCTGTGACAAAAACATTGGCTGTCTTTCTATATTTTTTGTCTTTTTTAAAGCTTCCTTCTTCCTTTATCTGTCCTTTTTTTGGTGGTGATTCACTCATTTACCTCTCTACATATTATCTGAACTATATCATGTTTTACAGGTTTATCTTTTTTGAGTAACCCTTCATTTACAGGTTAAGTTTTCTAGAAAGAATTTAGCGGTATTGCATTAACTGGAGGAATAACCCACAAATTAGTGTCTACATATAAAAGTTAGATTTGTGAGCACATGTAAACTTAAAATGTAATTTATATAGGCAAAAAATATTGCAAAAATAAAGACACCATTTTTTTAGGGGAAATGAGACCGAATGTGTCTGTCAAAGAGACAGCTTTTTCGTATAATTCCTGCCAAATGAAATAGTACATGCGCTTCAAACTCATAAAGGAATATTAGGAAATGTGGACCTAAAAGTAAGGTTTTTCTATTTATTTGTTAATTAATTTTTGGTTCTTCTGTATAGGGACATGTAGGTTTCTTTATTTCTTTGTGCGTTTGTCTCTTTTGTTGTTCGATATGTTAACTGTAATCATCAGGGCACAAAGGACACAATTTTTATACACCACAATGCCCTCATCTTGTCTGACGCATCTCTTTACAATTCACTTAATGTGCATCATCCTACATACTGTACTGCTACTTCTTAATGAATTGCATTATCATAATACACTTCAGTCTATTTACGATCATGTCTGATTTCTACCACGCTCTTCTGGTGTAAAGGGGATTGTTGGCACACATGTGCTGCACAAAGCCGCAGTGAGCTGCTCCCATTGATCACCTATTGTCAAACAGCACAACAACAGTGCAGTCATTATGTGTGAAAGCAGCTACAGCGGTCAGCATGGGAAGCAGTTTCATGTCCCAGGACACGGCCGCCTTTCTGCAGGGGTCAATAAATGGCTGCAGCTTCAGCAAGCTAGTGCACTTTGCCACGTATTGTCCCGGGCCTGTCCATAAACCTTTCTGCTTTAAACATGGCATGCGGTTTGCATGGAGAATGTGTGAGTGCACAAGTAATGTATGAGTAAGAGCCTGTTTTTTTTTTCTGTGTTTTTTTTTTATCTTTGCATGTGTGAGTTTTATTCGCTTTATTTAGCTTACGTGTGAAATTAACACACGCAATGCATTAAAACGGCATGAGTGAAGAAAGGGGAGCTGACATGAGAAGTGATAGCTGCACACTAATGTGTGTGATGTTCGGTGGCGTGAGGAGTTCACAGCTACGTGGCGAGCAGAAAGAGGAGGGAAAAGTGAAAATGGTGATTCTCAACATTCAGGCCTAAACATCCAATGGGAAGACTTCAAGTAGAAATAAAAATGATAAGATTATAAATCAGTGTGTTCAGCTATGTGTCGATTATAGCTATGTTGTTTGGTTTCTTCATAGCCATTATTTTTATTTATTATATTATTATTATATTTTTTTTTCTTTAATATTGTTTGGTGTCTTGTTATTAGTTTTTACTTTTGAAAATGCTTTCAATTAAATAAATAAGTGAATGAATAAATAAAGAACAACAACAACAACATTATTATTATTAGATAACAATGTGTAATTTGAGGGCACAAAAAGCAGGAAAAACAAAAAGAGAATATATTATTATTATTATTATTGTTGTTGTTATTATTATTATTGTCCAAGAGGAATTTCTAAGTAATGCTGATTATTCTAAAGTCAATCAGAAATCAAAAAGAGTTGCAAAAATCTAAATTTAAAATTCCAAATAGTTCTCTTCTGATTAGACATTATTCATTTCTAACCAAACAGAAAGCAACAAATTCAAGTTTGTGCCATTTATATTCCTCAGTAATAAATCACATATAAGGCAACTAAACAGGGCTGAACAATTCACTGATTTCTAATTAAGATCACAATTTAAAACAATCCAATTAACAGATTACACAGGCGGCAATACAGGATATACAAGGTCTGGCTAATAAATGAAACGGATGCTATAATCCAAGTTTATATAACTCAAGATTGAAACTTTTAGGGGTTGTTTGTGTTTGTCCACTGATGAATGTAGACTATGAGTCTTGTAATTTAGCAGCCACACCTTCTACCTGTTCTGCAGCACGTCTGACACAGAGTTTAAACTGCTGTGTGAATGGTTTAACAAACTCATGTTGCCCTCCTTGTGTGAAAGCCACACTTTGGATAACATCTCATGTTTTAAATCTACTACATGGTGAATACTGAACCAAAGCTTGACTTTGGATAAATTGCATTATATATTTCCCAGCATATACACCATATATGGCCACATGAAATGGTAGGATCATTATTTCAGTCCCTCAGTAAACTTTCCCCTCGGTTGCTCTCTGTCCCGATGCTGAGCTGAGGTCGCTGCACTCTCTGACCCTGATCCCTCCGAGGTCATATAACACTGGAACAGCAGGGATCAGTGGAGAAGTAGGACACGAACATGAGCGGGTTTAAGGTTACCAGGAGGTTAGCGGAGGACAGTAAAGACAAGCAGGAGAGGAGGAAGATGGTGCTGCTGGTGGTGGGATAAGAGAGTAATATGACAGGATGATGCGGGTTTATGTGGCAGATAAGCTGCGAGAAACACAAGGTCAACGTCACAGGACAAACAAAGAGATGAGGCCCGAAGAGAGGAGGATTTAGAGGTCAGGTTATGCCTTTGATGCACAGTTTCTGCAAGTGCATCAGACTAAATCGAAAGAAAAATCAAACACAAGAATTAGAGAATCACTGGATTCAGTCACCAATAACATCATGTTCTGTACACTGGATATGTGTTTATGACCTCAGCGCCTCTCTGATTGTGCAGCAGAGTTCTGTATGTGCCCAAGTGACATGAACTATCAAGGCCTGATTACAGCCCACAGACGAGATCGATAAGCTTCAACAGAACATTGATGCTCCCGCCGGCAGCAAAGTTACAGAAAGATTCAATGCAGTGATGAACTTTCCACTCGCGTTAAAGCCGTGATGGCCTTAATGTGAAACCTGAATCGCGATCATGGGACATCGAAATCTTCACACCGAGGAGCTAAAGCTGGAAAAAACCTCCTATAAAAATCCATTGTCCAATATGTTCTCCTCATTTAGCTTCTTAAAGAGCCCCTTCACTTATATAAAAATATGGTTCAGTTTAACCTCTTGCAAACTTAACAGCTTCAAAAATGCTTTGAGAAATTATTTAAATACAAATATAGCCAAAACCCAACTCGATTATCTACTTACATGATGGAATTTGCCTCTTTTTGGAAATAAAATGACAGAAAGTTAAGCTTTTTTTTTAAAAAAAAATATTACCAGAGAGCTGATTCTTTTTGCTGATTTCTTTAGGAGGAAATAATATTGACGTATCTTTTGGAAAAGCCCAGCTGGTTCCTCTTTCTATTGAACCACCTCTTTCATTGCAAACTCAGAAAAGGCACCGGATTTAAGCAAGGACCTTGTAGGTTTGTTGATTCATAGCGCATTTTAAGAATCACCTGGATGTCACCAGTTCCATGTTCCATATTTGTTATATTTGATTCATAGAAAATTACCAGAAAAGGTGCTAAAGATGAAGTTTAGTATTTTTATTATTATTATTATTATTATTATTATTATTGTTGTTATTACCAGAGAGCTGACTTTTTTTGCTGATTTCTTTTGGAGGAATTAATATTGACATACCTTTAGGAAAAGCCCAGCTGCTTCCTCTCACTACTGAATCACCTTTTTCATGACAAACTCAGAAAGAGGCACCGGATTTCAGCAAGGACCTTGCAGGTTTGCTGATTCATAGTGCACCTTATGAATCACCTGGACGCCGCCAGTGCCATGCTCCACATTTGTTATATTTGATTCATAGCTGGGAGATAAAATGTCAGAATACTTTTTGGCTGAATTTATTGAAAGAACTTTTAAATGGAATGTCGAGCACCATTCTGCTATATGGTGGTTTTTCATGTTACCTTGTCTGGTGGTTTTAGAGCTGATTTAAAGCCTTTGCTGGCCAACTTTAACTCATTTCATTGGTTGGAACCATTTTAAAGCATGGATCTTACACCTGCTAATTAATACTAGCTGAAGAGTATTTTATTGCGTTGTAACCATGGTGATAGGAGCAGTATTAAGTAGAGTTTCTTCAGAGATCTTTCCTACTGTTTATAATCCAGTTTTTGCTTAAAGACAAGAAACAAACCCAAATAAATCCACCTAGACCTGTTATTAAGAATACTAAAAATATATTTACTGTCTTAATTTGTAGACAAAATTTCCATTAAACATTGGGAGAAAAAGGGGACAAATGTCGCACACTCTAATATTTTGTTGGACTGCCTTCAGCACTGAGAACGACACACATTCGCTGTGGCATCATTTCGATAAGCTTCTGCAATGTCACAGCATTTATTTCTGTCCAGAGATGCATTAATTTTCGACCAAGATCTTATATTGATGTTGAGAGAGTCAGACCACTGTGCCAAGTCTTCTCCAGAACATCCCAAAGATTCTCAGTGGGGCTGAGGTCTGGACTCTGTGGAGGACAATTCATGTGTGAAAATGATGTCTTATGCTCCCTGATCCACTCATTCACAATGTGAGCTCCATGAATCATGGCATCGTCATCTTGGAACATGTACATGCCATCAGGGAAGAAAAACTCCATTGATGGAAAGACCTGGTCATTCAGTATATTCAGGTAGTCAGCTGACCTCATTCTTTGGGAACATAACGTTGCTGAACCTGACCAAGCCCAGATCATAACTCTAACCCCCACAGGCTGGTAGGAACTAACCATGATGAGTGTATCACTTCATCTGCCTCTCTTCTTACCCTGATGCCCTCATCACTTTGGAACAGGGTAAATCTGGACCCATCAGACCACATGACCTTTTTCATTGCTCCAGAGTCCAGAGTCTGTATGCTACCTAGCAAACTGAAGCCTTTTTTTCTTATTAGTCTCACTGATCAGTGGTTTTCTTAGAGCTACAGCTGTTCAGTCCCAATTCCTTGAGATACCTTCGAATTGTGCATGTGGAAATACTCTTGCTTTCACTATTAAACACAGCCGTGAGTTGTTGATTTCCAACAATCACCTAAGAGTTTGTTCTGACCACATTTGTTGCTCAAAGATGATGGCTCACCACTATGCTTCAGGTTTTAATAATGCGTTGGACAGTCGTTAACCCAATTTTAGTGGTTTTAGCAATCTCCTAAGTTGTTTTCTTTGCTTGATGCAGGCCAGCAATTCGACCCTTCTGAAACAGATTAACATCCTTTCCACGGCCACAGGATACGTCTTCCAACATTGTTATTTAAGAAATGAGAAGCTACTCACGGCATCAGCTAGGGCTAAATAAGTTGTTGCAGCTGAAACATATTAATCACTGCAGTAAATGGAAGGCTCTTACCTATTTGCTTGGTTAATTTCCAAGTGGCGACTTTTCTTTTTGGACAGGCAGTGTATTTATTTATATATTGGAATTTAAGGCATATTATATTGGAATTGAAGGTAAACCCACCTCAACCTGCTACTAAATATACAATATGCATTTGTTATCTTGCATTTGTAGACAGAACTTCCATTAACTGTTGGGGGGAAAAAGCAATGTCAGGATTTTCTATGATATTTTCAAAGTGTATTAAATTGAGATTTACAGTAAACCCCAATTAACTTGCTAATAAAAGTACTAAATACATATATTTTCTTACATAAGCAGAGAGAACTTACATTAAATGTTGGAAAAAAGGGTAATGTCACGACTTCAAAGATTTACATATTGGAATTTAAGGTGTATTAATTTGGAATTTGAAGTCAATCCATCTAAACCTGCTACTAAAAATACTAAATTTATTTATTATTTTATATTAGTAGACAGAACTTCCAAAAATTGTTTCTAAAAAAGGTAAGGTCAGTATTTTAAAGTATTTATTTACATATTAGGATTGAATTTCTATTTTATTTTACACTCTAAACATGAAACTTACTTTCATAAAAGGAAAAAAAAGAACATAAATTGTAGGTTTCATTTTTTTATATTTCAAGTGGGTCGACTTTGAAGCTGTTATTTTGTTTTCATGCTACTGCAAAACACTTTTCAACCCTCTTTTAAAAGGTGCTTTACATGATCGAGTAAGTGTGTAAGTAGCCCTGGAGGGCAGCGGCATTCTGCCTATACAGTACACAACTTTCATGCATGGCATGTTCTATGTTTGAAAGCGTTACGGCTGTTGTCAGACGTGTAACACAGATGACAGGAGCTCTGAAGCGAGACAGAAGAAGCCTGACAGGTCCTTGGACCTCTGAATGCAGCTGACCTTGCCTTAAGCACCGTAATGGAGAACCTGGTGAAGAGACCCTTTACAAAGGCCAATTGGGGTCAGTGAACATCCACGTCCAGATAAGTGCTCAACGTTCGTGCTGCATCGCACAGTTCGTGGCCTTTGAGCTGCACATGTCATATGCCTTTCTGCATGTCTGTAGGCAAAGCAGCACAAAGCTCCATTAGATGCTAACACGACTACGGCAGTGATAGCCAGTCAACATCTCCAGTTTCCAATCTTCTCTGCTCGCACCGCCAAGAATCAACACCTATTTCTGCAGCTCTATGTTCATTCAAAAAATCAGGGACTTGTCAGCTGAACTTTGCTTCGTAGAGCAGATAGGAGGCAGGTAAAATTATTTAGCATGTTAATAAATCACATAAATCAGAATGTAAGCAGTAAAATATCTATAATATGCAGAGGCCAGATTTTTCCAGCAATAATAACGCCTGTGTAAACTTAGCAAAACATTTTACATATTTATTGAAGGTTTTTAATATTTTTTAACAAAATAAATTATAGTAGGGATTTAAGTTTACTTTTTCTTTATTATTTGATGATTTTTTAGAAGGACAGATTTTCGATAATTTTACAAATGGACCAATTTGCATTCATTCTCATAACAGAAATCTGAAAATTGGATAAGGTCACTAAATTTTTGTTTGATTTAGCTGATATGGCACTGACTTTTACAGAAGAGATTTTAAATATATGACAAGGAGTCTTTGCACTGGTTACCTGTCTCTTTTAGAATTGATTTTAAAATGCTTTAATTTGTTTATAAACCTCGTAATGGTCTTGATCCTGCATATTTACCAGATATAATCTTCTGAACTCTCTAGAACCCTCAAGTCTTCTGGCGTTTTAATTAAACCAAAAGTACTTTGTATTGCTTTTCATGAAAAACATGAAAAGTGCTTTAATTTATACAAGTCTGATTGATTGATTGCCATTCATCTCTTTATAAATTTAGAAATAGCAAAAAAAAGAAGTATTTTCACCTTGTTTTTAGTCATGAAATGGGTTAAATGGTAAACCATTATATACAGATTATAAAAGTACCTCATAGATATTCCCATGAAACTTCCTAAAATGATTGCTTGTGTTTTATGTCTAAAGATGCTAATAAATCTCATTAATTAGGCACTAATTTGCATTAACGTCTCACACACAAAGGGTAAGAGGAGAGTAAACACTTAAATGTGTATTTTGGATGTTTTTTGTCCCATTAGTTTGACATACTATAACTCAAAATTGGTCAGTACATGAAAAAAAGGCTTGTACTGTCTCACTGTGTGACTGATTAGTTACAACCAATTATCAGAATAACAGAGCGCCACTTTGGCCAAGATAATCACATTATGTAATTCCCATAATGACATGTTCCCTCAGGATTCCATTTAGCGTATTAATAACTCCAGCTAATATTTCCTTGTTCAAGCCATGAGCCAAATGTGATCTTACTTCATAAAGTCAGCGTTTATTGATCTAAATCAGGCAGGTTCTGTTTTCACTTGTCGCCCTACAAAGCACAGGATGAGGTCACCGTTTCCCCTCATGACTGAAGGGAATTCATTCATTCATTATCATTTTGCTCAGGGACACTTCAGCAGTCAGGTGGTTGAAAATGTTGGACAATAACTGCAACAAAAGGCTTGTGAGAGTTCGATTGTGCAAAAAAAAAAAAAAAAAAAAAAAACACCCAACACCTGGCTGCCACTTTTGTCCTCTGGCGTGAGCTCCTGAACTTTAAATATTCTAC
Organism: Amphiprion ocellaris; assembly: GCF_022539595.1. Classification (NCBI taxonomy): domain Eukaryota; kingdom Metazoa; phylum Chordata; class Actinopteri; family Pomacentridae; genus Amphiprion; species Amphiprion ocellaris. Next base: position 26,427,916 of record NC_072782.1, on the reverse strand, counting down.
CATTCAAAAGTTTGGGGTCACCCAGAAAATTTCATGTTGTCCATGAAAATGTCACACTTTTATCCATGTGCTAGCATAATTGCATAAGGGTTTTCTAATCATCAATTAGCCTTTCAACATGATTAGCTAACAGAATGTAGCATTAGAACACAGGAGTGATGGTTGCTGGAAATGTTCCTCTGTACCCCTATGTAGATATTCCATTAAAAATCAGCTGTTTCCAGGTAGAATAACCATTTACCACATTAACAATGTCTGGACTGTATTTCTGATTCATTTAATGTTATCCTCATTGAGAAAAACTGCTTTTCTTTCAAATATAAGGACATTTCTAAGTGACCCCAAACTTTTGAGCGGTAGTGTAAATGCTCACTATTGCAACATTATCCTGAGATGAAAGCAACCGAGAGCCCCACGTGTGATTTACACCGAGGTTAAACGAGCATCGATTGTGACACCTCACAGCCAAACTGGTCAGGCTGCGAATTAGCCAGTAGTCAGCGGGTTGTGTTGTCTTTATTAACGGCGAGGGACCTGCTTCCTCTCTCTTTCTGTCACTCTCCCTCTTTCTTCCTTCATTTCCTGGCATGGCTCCTAATGGGTGCGCTCTATCAGCTCATTACTCAGACGGATAAAATGGCTTTTTATGTGGAACCAGTGAAGCCGCTCGTCCAGACTGCGAGCAGATTCAAGCAAACGAGAGAGAAAAATCAGGGGAGCCCATTTTCTGGGCCCTGACAGAGAAGCATGAAGGATTTTCTCACCGTTATTTGTGAAAAAAAACACACATGATGAGGTGTTCTGACTCAGAATGACGCAGCGTTGCTTGAGTGACAGCTGGAAATGTGTTGTTGGATTATTTCGTCATCCTGCCAGAAGATAGAGGCTAAAAGCTGCGGCTAATTGCCTAAAATGTAAATTGACTTTTAAACGAGCAGCAGATGTTAATAGCCACATCCATTTTAATATGGGCTCCATAAGAACCGCTGGGAAACGTGCATCCAAATGGTTTCCTTTGAGGCGGATATTGTGAATCCAAGCCGTAAATGAGAGAGTTACAAATTAGATGCGTACCTGATGCCTTTGATTTGTGCGATGCTGTGCTGGGAGATCCTCGACAGAGCGGAGATCACCTGAAAAAAATAAACAAAGAAACAGTCAAGAAACAATCATTTGTAATGTTTTTAAAGACATCTTTAGCATTATATTTGCAAGAGGAGGATCGTTAATCTACTAATAACAAAATAATGAAAAACAGATGAAAAAACTATGAGAAATGGGGCAAAAAGATAAGTCAGAAGCAACAGTCAGCTATAAGAGTAAAGAAAAAACAAGCTGCCAGTGGACTAATTCAACTGTAACAGTGGCTGATTGAAACTAAATACATCGCTGATTGTTGCTTTCATTCATTCCATTTCCCACTGCATTTTTAAATATTAGTGGTAGTTTTTTTGTGCTTTCTTACATTTCAGAGGGAAATATTGTACTTTCTTTTCCACTGCACACATTTACACACTCATCCACTCCACATTTAGTTACTTAAAAGGTAATGATTATGTGTAATGGATCATATAACAAGGTTTTAAAACAGAGACTGAACCAGCGGCTTCCAACCTTCTTCTTCTTTCTCACAGAAATCAGTTGGAGTCACATTCTAGACATTCTATGAGTTGCTAACAGCTGCACTAAAAAGAGTTTTTTTCTCTCCAAATTTCTCACAGTTTCATTTCAACAAATGAACAAATCATCCAATATCTCAGATTAAGGAAAAAGATTTCTGTATCTGTTTTTTTCTTTTTTCCCCCCTCCATTAATTGGATTTATCTCATATGTCTGTACATAAACTATATATATAAAGCAGATAAAAATGGTTCTTAATAATCTACTGATGCCATGTATAATAATAATATATCAGTCAAAAGGACCAAATTTTGCTGATAATAATTAGTCGCCATGTATATGATAGCAGTAGTGACTTTCCAATGACTATTTTTTTTAGTGGAGCTGTTAGCGACTCAGAATATCTGGAATGTGACTCCAACCGCTTTCTGTTTTTTCTGTTTGGTTTTTCATGCAGGACATTTACTTAAAATGCAGTATTTTTGCACTGCTGTATTGGTACCTTTGAGTAACGGTTTTCAATGCATCTTCCAACACTGATCACATCAATTCAAAAACTAGTCAACAAAAGTAAGTTATACCACAGAGGAACATCCACTCTACATCTAACCTAAAAGAAAAGATGCTCACTGCAGCTCAACATCCACAGTTCTCGGCTGATTGTCTAACATTATGTGTTTCTTAGCAACCCTCTCAGGCGTATGCAGCTCCACACAGGACTGTGTGTAAACATAATGCAGGCCGTCATGCATAATAGTGACATCCAAAGACATGTAGTGCACAGTCACGCATGGTTGGCTGGGACTTGGATCACACACACACACACACACATATGCACATCCTTGTTTTTGTCTTCTATTGTTTTGTGCAGTTTTTCATCAACCTCCATTATTTCTGACTTGCTTTTAAGCACAAAAATGTGAAACACGTGCACCTATTCAAGCTGATTAAGGAGTCACGACCAAGTGGGCTTATAGCTGAGGACTACAGATGGCGCGCTCGGCGACTCTAAAGAGGCTAGTTCAGGAAAACGAGGGCAACCACCACCCCAAAATTAGGCAGACACACACACACAACAAAACCAGAAAGCGTGTCTCCTGCGCCTCATTACCCACTCCTGGGTGTATTTCAGGCTGCAACACCGTGGCAGTGCCAGATGTCTCCTCGACAGGGAGGAGAAAATTGTTATCTCAACCCCTCTTCCTCGGCAGGTGCGTCATCGGCGGCCTCTCATCAGACTCCCTCTTCTACAAAACACACAATGCAGCACCGCGGCGCTAATGGCTGTTATGAAGAGAGGACCGGCCACTTTAGGGACGACGGGGTACTCATGGTGAAGCGTTGTTGACCAAAAACCTTTCGCTCTCTCTATTCAAGGTGCTGAACATAATCAGTGGTGGAGAGTAGAGGGATGACGTTTACATGAATTTACATCTATGCAGGAAAACCTCGACGGGGATCAGAAAAACGATGAGGGGTTACATCTCAGTGCCGCTAAAGACCCATGTAATGGGCAGTCGTGTTCACGTTTAATGGTTCCAATATGGGACCGGTCTAGCATTAAAGACCTACTTAACAAATGAAGGGTTTGGAAGCAGTGTGGCTCAGTGACAATCCCAAGTCTTTTCAGACAGTATTTCTCTGTCCTTGATGTTAGAAAAAAAAAGGCAACGTTGTTTTGAACTCTTTTAACTTGAAATTGCACTGCAGGCTTAGATGGCTGATTTAATTATAAATGAAGGGTTTGCAAGCAGAGTGGTCTTAACCACTTTCTGTAGATTCTGAGAAAAATGGGTTCAAAGTTTTGTGTTTTTAAGAATGGTGTAACATTCGAAGCGCCATCGTAACACTATATTTGGGTTGTGGGTTAGACCACTTAACCACAAAAAGTCCATCCATCCATCCATCCATCCATCGCTTATTCCTCATTAGAAAATCTCAGTTCAGATGTTTTGTGGGTTAGACCATTCTGCCTTCTAACCCCCTCATACATTCTTTGTGGATAGCGACCAAAATGAAGAGAGGACAAGAAGCAGTATAGATTTCTAATTTAGCTCCAGTGGTTTAAGAAATCACTGTGGATAAACCCATTGTGCAGCTCAGTGGCATTTTGCCCACCTGGACATGCTGCAGGGAGGGATCGCATATGGCACAGTGCCCAATCATCATTATTAACTCTGGGAATATAGCAAATGTGAATGAAACACGGATGGGTGGATTCGGTGGGTAAATTTGGCATTTAATAGCGCTTAATATTTAATGCCACCCGATGCGATCAGCTGCGGTCGGATCCGGCTAAACGCAGCTGCTTTCAGCCAGGTTGTCGTTCAAAGGAGGAGCCGAGGTTCTGGATGGGCGCCAGAGAGGTCACAGCCGGGCCAGAGTGCCGCCCAGGCCGAGGAGACGAGACCTTAGTGTGCCAAGCGCCAAGCATGACTTTCACACATCAGAAGGTAGAGGCTATTAATATTAAATATCTCCAGTTTCCTCAACATTGAGGAGTTTGTTCTCTTTTTTTTTCTTAGTTCATGCTAGCCTCACACACCATATTGTGAAAAATATGTCTCGGTTCGTGACTCCCTCTGGCTGCGGCGAGAAATGCTAATTTGCAATCTGTTTTTGGGGCAGCTGAGGGGGGAAAAATTTGAATCTCGTGCTGAAAATGACAATTACATGTCTCATCTATACATTTAACGTAGAGCTACAGTTTCATTGTCAGTGTCAGTGCATAAAAGTCTTGATTTGATCTGCTTTTCAAGCACTGAAAAGGCAGCTTTTCATTTGAGAGTTGGTCCAACAGATTTTCTAGACGTCTTTCCTATGTTTCATAATGTCACTCCTCTTACTGTGCAGCCTTTTGCTAAAAGGTGGGATCGCTGTCTTTCTTCTCTCAGGCCGTGTTTCTGTGTTTCCCTCTCTGGCTCCAATACACTCTCATCACCCTCTTCTGATCCTCTGGTTCAGTCAAAGCCTTTGAGTCGCCACACATTATTAATTTCCCTCTCATCTCGTACTCCCCGGGGGGTCTTAACTCTGGGGCTAGCCAGAGAATAAAGCCTCTTTCACCCCCTCTAGGAATATGGAAAAGACAAGTCACACGAGGAGAGATCGCTTCGGTTTCTAAAGCCCCACCGACCGATATCTTACTTTAATCATAACCCGACAGCCTCTGGCATCTCCTTAACCCACATCTGACCCTTTTTGTCAGTCAGGAGGATATAATTGAGGATGCACGTTAAGCCAAACAGCCACGACACGCAACATTCACAATCCATTTACCGCATGAAAATACTTGTGTGCATGTGTATGTGTTTGTGTGGAGGGCTGGGCGGAGCAGGGACAAGGGTTGCATCCCTGGATTAACTGCCAAGCAGCCAAGTGTTTGCAAACACACGCCAACCTTACATGTCTCCCGACTCGCCACATGTGGCCTCTTGTCCCAGCTGGACACCGAGCAATGCCACATGTGACCACACGGCAGCCAATCAAAAAAGACCCGCTTCTGCTGCTGGGACCCCGGTTCCCCCTGGCAACGGCGACTGAATATGCACGGTCATCAATTGCCACTCAAATCAAATCCAAACTGCAGCCATATGCTATTAACAGTGGGAAGGCGTGGCTGTGATGTGATTAAGATCTGAAAACATGCGCAAGACTATCGACAGTCCATCACCGAACACACCCAGCTGCCACGTCGGTTTATACGCGACGCAGTCATGACATGATTATATCTCCTGCCGCAAATCAATGCAAGTTGTGGGAAGTTGTCCAACAAAGAGGCAGAATTAATGAAAAATTCATCACATTACTCCTTTTTCTCTCTCTGTGTGTGCTCCAACAGCTAACTCCCTGATAGTGTGAGATGTTTATGAAGTATTCACACTTTGATAGGACAGCATTGCTCTGCTTATGCCAGCCTGCCAAAGTGGTAGGCATGAAGCGAAAGGGGCACCGAGCGGGAGAGCTGAGAACAGATGGCTGAGTGGGAACCCTGCGTGCCCATCAATAATAGACCGACAGAGGAGGGACGGTCGAGCCAGTTTATGTGTGTCCCACTGTCCCAGAGCCTCCGGGAGTTTCTGCCTTTTACAAACCGTCTCTTATTCTCTGACCTTTTTTTTCCTCTCTTTCTCTCGCTCTTCTCAGCTCGGGCTCTTTTTTTCTCTCCCTTTCACAGTTTCTTTTTCTGTGCACCGTTCACACAAAAAATGTTCTGAATGCTTCTACCACAAGGGCTATACAGGAAAGATAAACCCAGAGTACAGGTGCAGAAATATAACCTAAACTTTATTATTTAATAGGATTAACGCTGTATTTATACCAGGTGGCCTGAGAGAACTGATATTTTCTTTGCAAATGTCCAACAAAGAAGCAAAAAAATAACTGTCAGACCAACATAAAAACATCAAAAACTACAACTGAAATAGATATTAGTAATGACAATGGCAAAAGGAGACAAATTAATTAGATCAGCGATAAATATAGTAAGATAAATATAGTAAGAGCTTAGTTCATTGGCCTTGGTTCCAGGTATTAAACACAAGTAAATCCCAACCTTCTACACTTATGAACACAAAAAAAGCCATACAGCATTTAAAACTGCTGAAAATAACTGCCAAAACTGAAAAAAACCTGCAGAAATATGTGTTTGAATTAAGTAAACAACCTAACAACTCACTAATAAAACAACAAATGCCACATAAAACCTGTCGGTAAACACCTATATACCTGCTTATTCCTGCAATAATTCGTTCATTCAATCATGTGGCAGCAGTGCAATTCCGACAATCACTCAGATGCACGTCAGAATTTCAGTTATTGCTCATATTAAACTTCAGAATTGAAGAAACTATGATCTCAGTGGCCTTGGTTGAAGTTTCTCTGAAATGGCTCATCTCCAGGGGATTTTCATGCACAGCAGCTGCTAGAGTTTGCTCTGCATGGTGCGACAAACAAAAATATCCAGTGAGCTGCAGTTCTGTGGACAGAAATGCCTTGAGAGAGCTCAGAGGAGAATTGCTAGAGTCGTTGGAGCTGAAAAACAAGGCTATGGTAGCTCAGATAACCAGTATTTACAGCTCTACTGAGGAGAAAAGCATCTCGGAATGAGCAACTTTGAGGCTGCTATGGTCACTGATGGTGTGTGGAATGTTTTCTTGGCACACATTGGACCCCAACTACCAATCAATCATGGTTTGATTGCCACAGTCTGAGTGTTGCTGCTGACCATGTGCATCCCTTTATGGCCACATTTTATCATCTTCTAATGGCTACTTCCTGCTAGATAACATGCCAAAGCAAAAATCATCTCATGCTGCTTTCATGAATACAACAATGATGTTCTGTGGATGTAACTGTCATCCCCAGTCACCAGGTCTGAATCCTTCAGATGTGATAGAGGAGAGGATCTGCAGCATGCAGACTAAAGTGCAATCATGTTAACATGCACCACAATCAATATACAAAATAGGAATGATAATCACAAGAAAATCTTCCACCATCCCAAAAAAAACAGCAGAAGATGAATTCACAATTTAAGCCCAACTCTTGTGCTCCAGGTTTGACCGCACACACAGCATTACAACTTTACACAATGACTGCTGTGCAAGAAACCTCATGAATGAGTGCGATTAGTCTCCAAGCCTCCGCTCATGTTAAAATTGCCATCGGGAGCCGGGCCTGTGGTAAATCCTGATTGCAGTCAGATTGGCACCTGCCACATTGCACTAAATCCCTTCAAAGCGGACCTTCCAGCTGCTTGATTACAGAGGATTTCGCTGCGTACGTCTGGGCAAGCACAGCCTTGGGGAGGGCCCAAAGGCCTGAAAGAGTGCTGCTGCTGACCCAAAGACCCCGTGCATTATCGGTGCCAAACAAAACAGCTGTAAGCTTAAACGGGGTGTCCAGCCCAAATGTACAGATTCCTAATGTCTGTAATTGAAAATGTGTGTTAGCTTAACATAATGCAGATAATGCTAAAAGTTTAAAAGCCCTGCAGAAATGCATTTCCTTCAACCCGCTGAGGTATTGATGTGAATATGTACCACCGGATCAATTCTAGAGCTTATTTAGCTTTAGGACCTTGGGCATTGATCTGATCTGAACTTGTGCTGCTTGAGGGAAAAAGGGCAACAGTGGCTAACATGTGCAAATTGTTCTCCATAGATCGCTTTGGCCTGGTCAACACCTGCCAATGCGCTGCAGCCATGTCCATGACCTGTCCCATTTCACGCTAAATCACCAGACATGGGCCTGCTCACTTATGCGTGACGATGCCTGTGTGTCAGAGGATGTCTGAACATGTGTACACCCGAGCTGGAGGGTATTAACATGGTGCTGTGCATGTGAGCGTACACATGTATACACACTTCGATCAATGGGGCAGTAGCCTATAGAGGAGGCAATATTGGTTGGGAAAAAAAGATATAGAGAGACGATTAAAAGTGACAAAAGAAAAAAAAATAGGGGTGCAAGAGAGAGATAACGAAACAAAAAGTAAAAAAACATACATATAGTGTAAAAAAAGTGGTAGGTTTTCTTTGTTTTGGGAATTATGATGTTTCAATATTTACTTGTAGCTGTAACAAAACAAATGCTTGAATAATGAATAGAAGCATTAATGCTTAATATGGATACTGACCAAAAAAGGAGTTTATTGTAGTTGGTGTGTCACAGCAGAAGACCAGAAAACATGCTGACCAAAAACCACGGTAACAGATAAGAACTGAAGACGCTCACTGACTCTGAAGGATTATTTATTACATTAACTTTAAAAAAAATAACAGACTCCAAATCTTGACTAATCCAAGAGTCTAAAATTCATGTGATGGATGCAAAACATCCTCAAACTGAAGTCAGAAGTCAGCACTTTGCCTTCAGAGTCATTATTTGCTTTTACATCCCCCCTGTGCTAGAGTGGAGTGTCAAAACCACTAAAAATGTATCACAGTCTTAATGCTTTCTGACTACACTGAAAATGCAGAGCAGCAGGAGATGCCTCGGATTTACTCTCTTTGCGTGCAGGATTTCTTTTCACCATAAACCAAGCTTACAAAAAAAAAAAAAAAAAAAAGACTACCAGAATTGCCGTCTGAATAGCTCGACATTACCACCAAGTAAATCTACATTTAGGCTGTCTGAACAAAGCAGCATTAGTAACAATTATAAAATGATCCCCAATGATCCAGTCATACAACAACAGATCACAAAGATACTGCACAGAAACTCAACATGTTTTTCTTACGGCTTACTTCTTGCAAAGTCAGGCCATTCATAATAAATGAGGAGCGTTGCAGCAGTGTTTTAGCTCAAGGCTGAGCAGAGAGGTGGGAGGTTTTGGGAATGAATGCGTGGTAACAGAAACTCGCAGTGACTCAGCAGCAGCAGTCGGACAAATATCCCTCCACTGAGCTGCTTTGCTGAGCAGGCAGAAAATAAAGTTCTTTCTATGATAACGGTTGGAAGCTGAGATCCGGTTGGTGTTATACCTTCAATTCTAGTGTTTTACCAACATTTTTAAGAAAGTTCTTGGCTTTAAATCTAATGATCAGCTGGTATTTTCTTTATGAAGTTTGCACGTTCTTCCTGTGCAGGTTTCCTCTGCATGATCTGGTTTCCTCCCACAGTCTAAAGACATGTATGGTAGGTTAATTAGTGACTCTAAATTGGCTGCAGGCCCAAATGTGAGCATGAACGGTTATCTGTCTCTATGTGTCAACCCAGTGCTGGGACTGGCAAACCTGTCAAGGGTGTACTTTTCCATCGAGATCATGGTCAGCTGGGTTAGGATCCACCCTATAGATTGTATATAAAAGTAGCAGCCATGATGGCACCCGTTGGTCCATAGATTCCAGTTGTGAAGCCTTACGTTAGGAATTTAGCCATAGCCGTTTGGTCTTTTGAAACAGGACGTAACAAATAAGTGGTGGATCTATCAATCACAAGGTATTCCCGTCATGAAACATAACATTCTTTATCATCTAAGTTACTGTAAATGGGACCATAATTTATAAAATTAACGTACTGTATATAAAAAGTCTTGAAACTAGTAAACAAGACCATAAACCCATTACAAAAATGGTTACTGAGGTAAAACATCACGTGAGAAGTAGGGTCATTTTCTCATAGACTTCTGCACGATTGTGCTTCTTATTGCAACCAGAGTTGTTGCTCTTTGCTGGCTGTTAGAAAGAATTCAGGTGTCTCACATTAGCTTCACTTTTTCATTTTACTCTAAATGGGACCATAATTTACTAAATTAACATCATGCTGTATTCAAAAAGTCATGAAATTATTAAGAAAGACCATGAACCCATTAGGGAAATTGTTACTAACACATGAAGTGAGAAATATGGTGTTTTTCTCATAGACTTCTATACAACTCTATGTCTTTTTGCAACCAGAGTTGTAGACCCCTGGAGCCTGTAAGAAAGAATGTGGGTTTAAGGCACTTGTGCTTCACTTTTCAGACTCCATCTTTTACATAAAGTTTATGCTTTAACCTCTACAGGATACAATGCAAAAAATGTCAAATATTTGTTGGGTCTAGCTTGTAAAATACACACATTTGTTGCTTTTCTCTGTTTTGTAACACCGTAAGTGGAAAATCTTTAGGTCTTAGACTGCTGGTTACATAAACAAAATATCTTAAGACTTCACCTTGGTCTCTAAAAAAAAAAAAAAAAAAAAAAAAAAATCAGTTTTCGGATTTATTGACATTTTCCAGAGTTTAAAAAAAATCACTAATATAGAGTTAATTTCATGTAAACTTTGATGGTGTACAGAAGGTTATTCCACATATACAGGGTGTCAGTGAATGTCATGAATTAATCGCCGGCAGCCGATGTGTAAATATGTGTGTCTCCTCTCTCCAAATGTCAAAATAATTCACTCTGGATTCATTAAGCGAGAGTTCAACCAAAGGTTAACAGAAGATTATACTCCTGTGAAAGTGTGTTGAACGTGTTAGCCTTGATTATGTGTAGCTCAAAGGGTTGAAATCAAAGAGGTGAGTAAATGAACCCTCCCACTCCTTCTCACATTTTAGGTTGTCTATTGGCCTTGTTATGCAGGTGAACAAAGCCTGAACAGCCCAGATGGGTGTGAATGATGGCAACTTTGCACTCAGTAAATGGTGGATGATGCTTGTATTCACATATATTTGAACAAAACAGCTATTTAGGGACATGTCGTCAGCTGATAAAACAGCAGTGCGGACAAGTGATGTAGAACAACATCCCCCCTGCTGATAAATTCTTGACTCAAACTGAGTTGATGCCTCTCAACAAAACAGAGTGCATGAAATCATCACACAACCAGCTGAAATGCAACTGTGACTGGAAGTGATAGCTGAACAGAAGGGGGAAAAAAACAAGCGAAAATGACTAAAAATCCATCTGTAGGGCACATTTTCATTATAAAGTCATTACACGGGGAGAGTTATCACTTCTGGAGCTTCTTTAGTCTTTGGCTGTGGGTTGTCCTGCAGATAGAAAAGAGTGGAGATCAGACATGCAATCTGTCCACTGTTGCTCCTCCAACAAACCAGCAGGTCCATTCCTTGCACTGCTTCTCCTGATCTCAGTGCACTGCTGAGAGGAATCGTCCTCCAAGTGCTGAAAAGGCTCCACTAAAACAAAAAATGAGGAAAGTGTGTATCTGAACGTGCACGAGGGGAAGTATATTTGCCAAGTGGATTTGGGCCGGCCCACTTTTTTTTTTGTCTCTTCACAAACATTTCTAACATTTGCAAGTAAGAATGACTGACCCTCCTGCTGTGCTGGAAATTTCCCGAGTGTCATGTCATGTTTCAAATACTTTCATCAGCTGTTTGTAGGCCAGGAACTGTCCAACCTACTGCGCAGACGCTGACATTTTAATCCAGGGCCACTAGCAAAGGTGCACAGGGGGGCGCTCTGTGACAAAATGTGTCATTAAGAATAATGTTTTTAATGTCTGTCATGGTGGAGATGAGCTTCGTAGTGCTAACAGCTGTGTGAAAAATGCTAATGGGCGATTTTGTGCAGTGAAGGGAAGTGTGTCGATTAGGTCTGAGTCACAGACAAAACTCGAGCAACTGCAAACCAAAACAGTTTCTAACGTGGCTGTGGTGCTCCAAAGCTCTTGGCAAGGCAAGGCAGATTTATTTATACAGCATTTTTCATAACCAAGGGCAATCCAAAGTGCTTTACAGATTGCACAGGCAAAAGCACAAGAAGCAAATGATGATTTTCTAAGAGAAAACCAGGATCTGTGGATTGGAAACCAATCAACCATTACACTGATATGACTGACTGAGAATGATATGCGCTGTAAAAATCTAATTTTTTACAATGTTAACATGTCCACATGGTGTTTTGTTATAGGCTAGAAGACATATCATGAGCAAAATAAGCAGCCAAAAGCCATGGCTGAGCATTCACAGTGTCGTAGGTGAGCTGGTGTGCTACTGATGCAGAGATCAGTGGGGGGTTGGCTGGAGAAAGAAGCAAGGACTTTAAAGATCAGGACATTCTGAAGTAGGCAAGGTTGTAGAATTACATCTAATTATAGTATTCTATTATGGGAAAGGAGTAATTTTATGAAGACATTTTTAAATGTGTAACTTTGATACATATAGATGAGTTTTTATTGGTTAAATCAATGACTGTAGATGGACTTACAAGCAAAATTTGAAAACTAAACAGCATAAACACTTTATCTTTACTAGTTCAAACTTAATAATGTCTTGTTTTGTGTTTATGTATGTGGTAAGACAACGCAGTAAGCCATCCACAATCTATTAACTGCCGTGAGACGACTGTCAGAAGTCTGGTTCTGTTGCCGTACTTGTGCGAACTCCATCTAGAACGTTTTAGCAGTATTTGTTCATCAGCTATGGAGATCCTGGGCAGGGATAGTGTTGACAGCTGAGCAGAACACTATACACTGTGTTTTAATAGATTTGCACTCTAAATCTGTGATTTCTCTGCATGTAACTGGCCACTATGTGGCGCTTAAACTTAGCATAAATACCGAGCCCCTGGTTGCTGTGGTTCAGTCCATGTTTGTTTCAGACAGTGTTTCTCTGTCCTTCATGTTGAAAAAGACAAAAAGGCAACATCATTTTGAACTCTTTTAACCTTAAGTTGCACTGCTGGCTCTGATGGCTGATTTAATTATAAATATTCTGCCCTAATTTAATGGGCATTTGAGTGACTTAACAGTTTCTAGTAAGAATTAGTATTTACATTTTCAGAAAATATCTGTAAAAATAATCCTAAAATGTAACGAAACATGGCTTCAAAACTAAGCTTCATATCGAACTGTCTACACCCCGTCTGTGTACAAATCTGTATACATGCTTTATATCACGTCTGTGTGTTAGTGTGAATATCCTGATGTTGCAACGTTGTTTTTTTTCGGCTTGTCAACATCTAATCAGTTTTGTCTGCTTGCTGTAGAGCAGAGCAGCATCTGGCTCGCATCTCAACAGCAAACAGCTGCTGCCTTCAGCCCATCCATTAGTTATCACAGCCTTCCTTCTTCATTTCTCAGCTGTGGTGGACCAGCACAGCAAGAAGGCTGTTTTATGCAAGGCCAGAGTATGAAAATAAAACCCATCACGATTCAGTTTAATTCCGAGCAGACAAAAAGTATGTACAAATCCAACATTTGAGAGATAATGATGAAGTTACCAATTAGAAACACTGTTTTTCCCACTGCAGCTAATATTAAAAGGAAAAGTGATGGTATTTCTCATCTATGTCTGCTTTCTAATGCACTCTCAGGGACATTTCTTGCTCTTGGAATAAACATACCATTGCTTAGTCTCACACAGCCACATAATAAAAAGGCACAAAAATCGTCGAGCTGTCTGATTGTTTTACTATGAACACATTTAGAGTTCAAACTAGTTAGACAATCATTTTTTAAAATCTGCAATGAACAAAAAAGTACAATTACAGCAACAAAATCAAAACTAAACCACATGCTGCTCATCCCAGATGCTCCAGATGCAGCAGAAGAAGAAGAAAAAAAAAACACGTCAAAGTGAGCCTTACATCTCCAAAACACTGCCGTATTCTGAAGTCATTCTTTATCACGTAAACAGTGATTTCAGGTTTATCCTCCCAATGTGTACATCAGAGATGATCCCTGACACAAAGCTGCTGCGGGGGCGTGTGGCGACACGAGGGTTTAGGGCTTTGGAGCGGCTTGCCATGATAAGGGCAAACTGGGGATCTTGGGAGGAAACAGGATTTCCCATGATGTGGTGGGGCTGGTTGACGAGGCTAATACTTCCACGTGGTCCTTATCAGACCGAGACACCTGAGCCTGTACATGCGTGTTCAGGAGACTCATGACGGGCCAGTTCATGTCGGAGTGTTGAGAGAATGAATGGGATTAGACCAACATGCGTAATCCGGCCGGCCTGCTGGAGGAGGGGAGGTCTGTCTACACCCCTGCTGGGTGAGATAAGGAAGTTGGGGAGGGGGAGGGAGCAAAAATGCACACATCATGCAAACAGCTGAAATAATACGAAAGAAAAAACGTTTAGTTGTTATAATGAAATCTACTAATGCTGTGAGGAGCTTTGTTATGTCTGAGAAGATAAACTGCAGACAATTTAATAAAGGTGCATTATGGGTAATGTAGGCTTCAGTATGTTTAAAGTTAAGAGATTATAAATCAGGATATCTTGGACCCTGCTTCTTGATGTTCTTTTCTCTTAATTAGTTCTATTGCAACACTGTTATTTGTGGAGGTTAAACACTAAATGGGAGTTTTTGATATTGATATTTTAAAAGCAAACTGAACACCTACCATTTTTAGTTGGGCTTTTGACTGATTTGATAGATTTCATTTATCTATTACTCTTAGAATTAATTTTATTTATTGACATCTCTGTATTTTCACATATTTAAATATTTTAGTTTATTTAATGTTGTTTATTACTTCATTTTTCATCATTTTGTATTCTGTTTTTATATTTTTAAGCTTCTATTTTTATCTTTATGCCAGTTTTTGTAACACATTAAATTTATTTTTATTTTATTTATTTTTCTATCTTATTATATTTTGTTTTGTTTTAGTTCATCTGGTGTTTCCTTATTGCATGTATTAAAAAGGATAACCTTTCCTCAGTTCCTGATAACCTGACTGTGGGGTTGTTTGTTTTATCACACTTTTAATTCATGTAATCCGTAAGGCACTTTCTATTGCATTATATTTGTATGAAACGTGCTATATAATTAAAGTCTGACTGACATTAAGCCAAATATTTCATTATTACTGAAGTATTAAAAGCATACCAATACTTAGGAACACAACTATTTGGGAACTTTATTCCATAAAGTCAAATAAATATAACCAAGAAGTATTTTTTTTTTTTTTTTAATATATTTCTAATAAATAAAAGTGAATGCAGGTCTGATCTGCTGGTATTTGTTTAATGGCTACTACTGTATATATAAGTTGCACACATTGCCCCACACACACATTAATATATCATACTGTATGTGGACACTTCTGAGTTTACAACCACAAAAATGTGCAGAAAGACGTGTATTCATGTGTATATATCCATGTTTTTAATCAGGATAAGTTCCCATGACCATGCACACATACTGTAAATGTGCATCCATGCAAATATTCTCTACCCCACACCCTTGGGATCGGATGATAACGAACATAATCTACATTTACACATTAAAAAAATATAATACAGAACGGATTTTATTGATATTTCTCTAATGATAAAGATAAATCCAAATAATTCTAACGTGCAACTTCCTGCAGCGGGCGCTTATCCACAATCACACTACAAATTCTTGGAGCTCAGACTCTCCAGAGTGCGGAGCTTATTGGTGTCTTTATTCATGCACAAGTGGACGACGGAGTGCGAGTCCTGCTCCCCTGTCTTTGGTAGTATTTCCACAAGATGAATGCTACGGCGACCCAGTGGTGCTTTATATTCAAACTGGCTGCAGACGATACAAATGATCCTTTTTTCCCCCCCTCCTCACTCCTTCCCTTCAACTCTGCCAATATTCCTCTAAAACCTCTTATCACACAGCGCAGTGTTTACCCGGTGGGAGAGATGCATGTGCAAGGGGCCACCTTTCTGCTCAACTAATAGAAAGTCAAGTGGGAGGTATTCATAACCACTTCAGGGAGGAGATAAGCCGGGAACTCTTGCATCCGTAACATGACGGAATTTTAAAGGAATGAAGCTTTTCTTCCTTCGCTTTGTCAGAGTGTATCTTGACATTGCAACAATGCAACTGTTATGTGTACATCTGGGGGAGGCGAGGCTGCAAATCCCACTTTTTAGTTTCCCAAGAGCTCCTTATAAAAAGCATATTTATCCAAAAAAAGATCTCCAGAGAGAGCAAAAGAAAAAAGAGCAGCAGGGTATGAAAAAAAATCCCAAAACTTTAGATAGTTTAGTGTGATAGATGCCTTTAGTACCATGGTGACAGAGGAGCAGTGGCTGCTACCTAGAGGGCTCGTCTGATTGGCCGGCAGGATGTTTCCATGGGAGCAGTGAAGGTGACAACTGAACAAAGGGCTTCCATTAGAGGCCCTGTCCCCTTCGCTCTGCCACTATTAAGACCCTGTCGGCGGGACACCTAATGCTGCTGACAGATGATGAGGAGCACAAGGCAAGAGGGAGCAATCTGAAGCACTGCTGCAGCTTCCATCCTCCACTGCAACTAAACGTCAAAATAACAGCAAAAGAGCAAATAGGTGCAGCAGAGGTTGTGCAGTTGTCTCTGTAAGGTTACTTTCCCCTCTTCCCCATGCAATCTGTAGATCTTCAATTTTATATCAACACAGGGACATTTGGAGTAGTTTAAAATGGTTTTTGCTGCAGGAACTTCAGCTGAAAGGCTAATAGTTTTACAGTTTGCCCCCCTTCACCTGGCAAGACTTGACATGCAAATATATATCACTGTGCACGTTTGTTTCCTCAGCAATGTGTGGATCGATGAAGTTTCTGCTTCTTTTTCCAGTCATCCCTCCCCACTAGCTGGCCCTCGAGCACACCAGGTCACTTCCATCCCTGCTTAAACACTGTAAAACCTCACATCCAACTTCACAATTGGCATTGGTTCCTTAGGTTTGCTACGTATGAAACTGTGGAAGTCTGAATGTGTTTGACTGCTTATTTTGCTCATGATATGTCTTGTAGCATGTGAAAAAAAAAACACCATACAGACACATTAGCAAGGCAAAAGCTTGGACTTTCACTAAGAATAATAGCTGCTGAGGAAAAACTTGTGTACAATCTTTTAAATAAGCACATTGTCAATTGTAATCTCACAAAAAGCTGAGGAACGGAATATTAGGTCATGAGCACACTGGCATGTGGCACAAGTTTAAAGTTTGTGAGAAATGAAGCCAAAAAAAGCCAATGAGGCCAAACTAAAGAATGCAATCAGCAGGAGGGGAAGGAAGTAGAGTGAAAGCCTGAATGTGCAGTGTTTCAGCCACTAATCATCTCTACTGATTTGGATTAAAGAGCAAATATGGTTGAAATGTCATTTAGAAAAACTTGATCAGATGATAGCATCGTTGTTGTGTCAAAAAAGGGTGTAAACACAATAAATTTTAGGAGACATTCACACAAACATGTCTGAATCTACTACCGTTTAGTCTGATTTTTATGCTTCTTTATGACATTTCAAGAATAAGACCCGCTGTGTGCAGGGAAACCACAGCGAATGTAATGAAAAACACAGACTGAATATGAAAGCTGCCCTAAAGCAGCTAAAGGCTTTAGACATCTTTTAATATGCACACAAATAATCTTCTTTACCTCACCTTTACATTATTCATGGGATGCCAGCGCTCTGACAATGCGTCTTTCTCATGGCTGCTTCCCGCCTCTGCATTCTACATATTAACGTCTCCACAGGCCACAGACACCAACCGCGGAGGGTTCATGCAACTTTATTGTCTGTGGGGTCAGTTGTGCTGGAATTCCTCACACGTGAATACATCTGTGTACACGCTGAAGGTAACAGGATCAAAATGGACGGTCGACACGTGTGAGGAATGAATGTCATGGAGTCAGTAGGAGCTAAAAAACATGACCGACCTGCCTGGGAGTCGTTTAAACCTCAGGAAATACAAACTGAAGAGGCAACAGAGGGTTCTGTGTGCACACTATAGATGGCATTTGGCAGTGTGGAGCATAAAATTGAATATAAATCATCAAAACTGATGTGTTCATTTTAATGATTTAAAAAAACAAAACTTTTTTTGTCAAATTTGGTTTCTTTAAAATATTTTTTGACAGAAATCTTAGGTGCAGGTTCAATTAAGGCTCACTAATATGAGTTTAATTCCTCTTATGAATTCACACTGTTTGCATTGTCCACCAACAGTTATATTCATCTGTCATATCAAAGCAGATTTCTGAATTTAAACCAGTCTTTTGTTCGGGGATAAACTGTCTCTTCACCGTGTTTACTCTTAGCACATTCATTATTTAACTCCCTGAGCCCAAAAAGTTGGCTTGAAAACCATGTTGTCTTTTACAAAAATTTCTACACCATTTATCAGAGCAAGAAGCTGTGAAGCCACAAGAAGCATCTGATTTTCAACTTTTCCAACGGTACTCCATCTGAAATGTGCAGTTCTGTTAAAAAAATAAAAGCTTAAAATTGTAATGTTTTATCAAAATTACTTCATTCTACATGTCTCCTTTACAAAAAAAATTTCAAAAATACACTGTTTGCAGTACCCAGACGCTGTAAAAAAAAATAAAATAAAAATTCTGCACAGCATAAAAGCAATCCATTAATGACTCAACTCTGATCAACAGCCAGATGGCAAAAATTCAGGGACTTTTCAGGTAAAATAGGCTGAACAGTGTGCTGTGCTCACATAGAACTCATAGGAAGCAAAAATGAAATATATGAGTTGCATTTTTTATTTTTTATTTTTTTACCAGTGATGGTAACACCAACTTGAAAGATGTCGTACATGTTCATTCAAAGTTCTTTAATTTGGAAAAAAATAAACAATCAAAGAAATTCAACTTTTGTTTCGGCTGTTTTTATGATGTATGGCATTATAACTTAGTTTTGCTGCACAAAGTAAATGTCTGAGTTCTCTCTCTTTCTAGTCATAGCCCTGCTGTTTCCATAGAGGTGCAGGCCTTTCTATTAAAGCAAAAAAATAATGAGCCCACAGTGAATAAAAATGTGATTAGAACAAAAAGTCTCAGAGGGTTAAAGATCAACTTGTCACATATGGCACAAAAACAAAAGTACACACTACAGGGAACTAATCTGTGTTTTCTTAAGATTAGGCTAAATGTTCAAGTATGTCCTGATGATGGTTAAGTTTAGCAAAGGCACAACGGAATATATTAACAGTATTGGTGTTGGGTGTGTGGGTTGTGTAGCCCGTATAGCCCATCTGCGCCTACAGATGGGCATGTTCACATGTTGCGTGTTCGTTCGCTTCTACATGGGTGTTGCAAGGATGTATAAGGACTCGCGGCACAAAATCTGTTGTGGAACAAAAGCCAATTTCGCCAGCAAGTAAACTAAATGACGTCAGTGTGCACACTGATAATTTGCAGGTTTTTCACGGTGCGCAGTGATGCAGGTGTCAGCGGCGGCAGAAAGTAAATCTGGGAGCTGTAGAACGGAGTCGAAGAGGCACTTCCTTCCTCCCAGTGCAACACGCCTGGCAGAGAGGCGAGAAAGTTGGAAAGTGTGAAACGAGCCGGAGGTATGAGGGGGAAGAGCGTGAGATGTCAAGTCCGACTTCATCTATCAGATTGATGGAGTGGTGTGACACACTATGGACACAGTATGAATGTCTTAGAGGCAACTCTCTGAATCTTCTAGCTTCTTATCATGCACTTCTTATTGCACACGCGTATTTATTTTCCTGTTAAAAAAAATACAATATTAAGATGTAGTTTTTGTTTGTAAAATCAAAGTGACTAACATACTTTAAAATTGTAGTTTTTATGTTTGCAACAAAGTCCAGAAGAAACGTTACCATGAAAATTACAGTATTTAATAGAGACAGTTTACACTGATAAGCTTGATGTGCTGCAACTAATGAAAAATAAACTGATTTTATGTCCCATATGCACCTGTACTGAGAGTTTGCTTCTATAAGAGCACACTGATTTCCCTGATATACTTTAAATAATGTCCTCCAGTGAGACTGAGGGAGAAAAACAGTGAAAAATGAGCCATACATCTTTCAAATGCAGTAAATAATAAACCTTTATCATGATTCCATCGCAAATCTTCAGTGACCTTTTGCTCAACTGTCTCTGATTTGCTTTTTATATTTATTTATCATAAATTAAGGATATTTAAAAAGGTATCTGTAAAATTTTAGACTTATATATAAAGTTTTTTTTTTTTTTTTTTTTTTTAAAGCCTGTTAACTTATTTTTTCATAGTTCAAGTCACTTATTATTGGAGATTATTTGATCAACTTGCCCAATACTGTGGATTCTGAATCAATGATATTATGAGAATAACTGTGAAAATCTCAGACTTTTTTTGTATCTTTAATATTTCCTTAGATCTTGTTCCATACAAATTACTTAGTTTTAAATTTCAATGCACACACAAAAAAATCATGCAGACAGTAAGTCGCAGTTATAAAAATAGCAAAAAAACCCCATCTGATATATCAAGCTGAAATTTACCAAACATAAAAAATAAACCAGGCAAAAACAAGAAAATACAAGAAACTGCTGCAAAAATGTAATTTGTGATGGAATGACCCAGTGCATACACTACAACCTGAATTTTTAAATTCCAAATTTAGATTATCTTACTTTTTTTTTAATCAAAGAGTGATATATTCAATTTGCATAACTGAATAAAGTGAAAACGATGACTCCCTTGTGTACCCTTTGCATCAAAGGTTTGTCACATCACTGCTGGTTTTGCAGCATGTCAGTGAAGCAATAACTGCATTTGTGACCTGACAGGAAACTCTCAACCTCTAATCACACTGTGGAGGCATGGCAACCGGGGAGGGGGAGAAAAAAAAGAAAAAAGAAAAAAAAAAAAGGAGTGGGAGGCAGTAACTACTGTATCACACCAGGGGGTATTTGGAGCATGCTACTGAGATTCAGATCTGCGATGGGTGCATGCGAAGCGAGTGGGGAGGAGGGGGGTTGTTCAGGGTGATGGAGAGGGCACGGGATGCTCCACTTTACCGGAGGCACTGAACTGACACACTGAGCTTCGTACACAAGCTGTACATCAATAACATGTTGGGGTGCAACGGGAAAAACATGTCTAAATATACATATATAATGTGAAATAGAACTACATGTAGAAAATGAGCGGGGTGGAGGGGTGGGGGGAGTGGGTGGGTTTCTGCTGTTCTTTCTTTGTTTAAAAGGCCAAACTGGAGCTTAAATGACAGCAAAAAAAAAGGATTAATGCAAATGACATCTAATGCCCGCTATTAAAACTGATACAGTTAATAAAAATGCAGTTTGTTCACATCTTTCTTTCTTTCTTTCTTCCTTTCTTTCTTCCTTTCTTTCTCTATTCCACCAACACAACATACATAAAGGCATCTTGCAGTTCAAAGTGAATGGAGAAGTGGGTGTATGGAGCGAAAAAAAAAAAGAAGTGTTACTACCTCTCATTACAGCCAACATGCATGGAAATAAAGGGAATTACAGCAGTGTGGGGGTGCAGCGTGTTCTCTGGAACTGGATAAAGGCCATTTGGATTGCACGTTAAGAAGATACCTTTAAGTACAGAATCGCCTCTGCATGCACAGAGGGAGGCTGAATGTGTGGGAGTGTGTGCTAAAAGGTGGGAGGAGGTTATTCTTAGGGAACATTGTCAGTTCACATCTGACAGCCCACAGGCAGACTTCAAAAGGGACTCATTTCTTATTAATGTCCCCCCTCTGAAGGGAAGACAATGCATTGCTGTGGCATGAGAGTGTGTTTCAGTGGGGGTGACCAAATGCATAAAGCTGTGTGTGTGTACGAATGTGTGTTTACAGTTTGTGCATTCCGTCATGCATCCTTGTGTCTGTATGCGACAGATCAAAAGGAGGCAACAATCCAGAAAATAATTAATTGGGTCCTCTTTGTGCTGCCACTCTTTATGATGTCCTACACAACAGAAAGTGAAAGATCCCCCCCCCGCTCTTCCCAGAGTTCACGAACCATGAAAGAAAACGACACATCAGACTGGGCGACGGGAGAGTGTCATGTCACATCGGACGGAGGGGAGATTGGTGCCCGTTAACCTTTTGGGATGGCCAGGCGCATCAGCCAGCGTTGGCGTCGCACTTCCAAACCTCCCCTCTCCTCCTCAACCCCCGGCCTTGTTCTCTCCAGTCTTACCCCCCACTTCTCACCGCATATTTTCACATTCCCTGACTCTGAAAACACTGTTAACAGCCTGTGCGACACAGAGAGAGAGAGAGGAAAATGTGTGCGCTCGATGTGTGATGTGGTTGCAGCTCCAGGCTACGCCAACCAAACTGCGCTTGTCAGCCAATGTGAACAGACACCAAAAAAAAGAATAATTCATGCTGATGAGAAAGGGAGGAGAGAGTGCAGAGGGACAGGGTTCAGGCTTGAAAGTTAGGTGGCCACTGTTGTACGGCTCTGAACTGGTGAATAATTCCCTCTTATGAGGCCAGTTAATGTCTCTACTGGTGCCAGGATGTCACTCAGGAGCACCGTGGCATTTTGTTGTTGCCACCGTTGAGTTTAGATCTCTATCCTCCTACATAAATGGACACTCAGCTCACTGCAAACGGTTTTAATCGCAATTATCCACGCATATAGACTGTTTATGTAACTACAGGAGGAAATTCTAATACTAATAATCTTAAAATTGTCTGCTTGACACCTGTTTTGTTTCACGTTATTCATTTAAAGGTGCTGTAGGCAACATTTAAAACCACCAGATGTCGCTAAAGCAGCAGCGTCACCAACTCCCCACTCCCTTCGCATCTTATTTACTATCAGAAAAGTCATGTACAGGAGAACCAAAACAAAAATCGAAATAAAACAGAACAAAAAATAATCCAGTGACAACCATGAGACCATGTAAAATACTCCGGTAACGTTATCTTCACTCCATTTCATGCATGTCTGTTTCACCATATATATATTCAAAGACGCACAGTGAAACATAAAGGGTGTTCCCAAACCCATACTACCAAACCATACAGTATATCAGAAATATAATTTAGTATGTTCCAGTACACATGCATGCAGAGCCACTTGCTCCTATAATAATGATCCAAATCTCATATATAGAACCTTTAAAGTTACTGATAAGTGACAGTTTGACGTATCACATCAGGTATAAGGACTGGAAGCAAGCCGTCATGTCATCAGACCACTGCAGCTTCATTACTGGGGATTCCATCTACCAATATGCAGTTCATAGCAATTCCCAAATTCCCATCAAAATCATTGCTACCAAAACCAACAAATCATTTGGGAGCAAAAATACGATTTATTGATTCATTTCTGTTTGCTTTTTCTGCCACTTTGGATACTGAGATACACCAGCATGTTGAGAGAAATGTGAGATCAGTGTGAATAGTATTTACTTGGACATTGGTAATTACAAGAACCCATTCAACTCCCACATGACATAAATAAAATACACAAGCTCAGACACCAAATGTCAACATACATATGTCACGGCAGTTAAGGAAGGCTCAAGTCACTTTGTCTTCATTTGTTTTTTTTCTGTAAATATCCAAATTTTGCACAAGAAAATCAATAATTGTTCATTTTAAAATTTACCTACACTACTTACATTCATATTCATTCTTGCTATTTAAGAATAGCCTCAGCTAATTAGTCAGCAGTTGACAAAATTGCGTGATTTTGAAAATAGGCAGCTGTTTCTGTCCTGAACCAAAATCCAAATCCCTTTTTGCTGTCGAAAGGGATTCAACGTCTATCTGGCAAACTGTATTTGATCCGTTTGCAGTGGAGCAGCGCTCACAGGAGAGGTGATGCTGTATCAAGGGAATGTTTTTAGACAGCGACTGCCAGGTTAAGCACAGTGTGGTTAGATAAGTGCAGGAATCTGAGGCTTCTTACAGCCTCTGTGGTTGCAATACAAACACTCGCTGCGGCTTGCATGGAGCTCACTAAAAAGGATGTGGGTTGCATTCCTTTTTCGGCGTTTTCACTTCTCTGTGTGCACTCGAGCGTTTGCGGCAATATGCCTGTGTGCACATTTCCATATGAGCATGTGTGTGTCTTCTCGCCGGAGTTTCTGAGTCTGGCAGACGAAAAAAAATAAAATCTGAAGGGATTCGCCACAGCCTGACTGTCAATCTGCAGATGGGTAGGACCAGCTAAGAAAAGCAAAGAATGGTGTACGTTGTGTTTGCAAAGGATAACATTTGTGTTTTAACCAAAATTATGGGAAAATGCTTGTGCACATGTCAGAAAGATACAAATCTCCTCGGGATGATCAACACGTGTCAACCGCTGACAGACTCCACCCAGGGTCAAAACACATTTATAAAGAAATATGGCTAAAAACCCATAAGGAATTATAGGAAAACCTGATGATACACTGCATATGTCTTTTTTTTTCAACCCCTATGAGTCAACATTGGCCTTTTGGGTTTGGTTTAGCTTTGCTCTTTTGCAGCGTCTCCACTGTTAGCTGACTGCAATGCCTCCGGTTGTTACTGCATTGACATAATATGCCTCAGACACCGCTGCGATGCCAGACAGCAAGCTTGAAGAATGTCTCAGGAGATGTAAAAGCTCCAATGCATTAGGGCATGCTATTCAAACATAAAAAATCCATTCTCCATACATTCCAAGCTGGCCAGGGTCCAGGAATACCATTCATTCTGTATATGATCAATAAACACTGTATAATACACCATACAGCAAATTCAGTGTACAAACCCACATGTTTCCCGGTCGATTAGCTCAACCAGGGAAAAGCCTTCGAGGAGCAAAAACCCCAACATCTCTGAGCATTCACAACTCAGTATGCTTCTCTCAGTGTCTCGGCAGATATTATTTCTAACATGGCTACACATTTGTGGACAATGGAACACTTGGGTTGCAGTCGAATAGTGTGTTTATGTTCCTAACTGAGTGAAATGACCCAGAAGTATCTAAGTGGCAGGTATTATAAGAGCTGGTCGATTTCTCTGAAGACTCAGACAGGTGCATCAATGATTCCTTTCTAACGTTCTTCAGGACACACTGGATCAACCTTTACGAATGGAAATGAGACAATGCCGTTTTTTGTGACGGCATTTGAAGCACCAACTAGCCATTCGTGAATGAAAATCAGTTACTATGACTAGTAACTGGGTAATATGCCTCAAAGTTTTGAACTTTCAACAATGTATGAAGGCCATATGTGAGCTATGAACCATACACTTTGGGTTTAGGGAAGTGTTCTATAAATGAAGGTTATCAAATTAAAACTTATATTCAGCTTATTTTAAGCGTTTCCAGAGTATGTTTTTACTTGGTCGTGGTTGAAAATGAAGAACGATGTACAATATATGCCTATTTTGCATACCAATAGTGATTTATCTCAATAAATACGAGTGGGCAGGATGATGAGCAACCATTCTCGATGTGACTAATAGCCTATATTCCTTTATTTCTCCTTTTTGTCGGATTCCAAGTATATTTTTTTCCACAGGGTTGTGCATCTTTATATAACCTGCATGGAACAACATTGCAAAAACACATGGGGTGAAGTATCTAAGATGTGCTATTAGCAGGCCTTCTTCCAAACACTGAAGTTTCACTGAGGCAAATCCACATTAACAGTTTCTGCTGCCGTATAATTACGTTTGAGAGCAATCAGATTCTAATACGTGGGTGTCTTTTCCTATGTCCCTCAGAGTTCTTCTTAACGTCTTTACTTGACTTCATGATATTTTCCAGCGTGATCAAAGAAAACTCTTTAGGGTTTAATCTTGAACTTGAGTATAAATCAAGGTTTGCTTCCAGGATCATCTAAGAAGTGCAATCATCCCTTAAAGCACATTTTTACACCTTATCGTGCTTTAAAATCCTGGACTAGTTGTGACAGAAAAACACTGCAAATGACATTTCTTTTATGATGCCAAAGAATCCATCACTTAGCTCTACCTGCCTTAACCACGGTCTTCCCTAGAGGCGGGATACACCCTGAACAGGTCACAAGTTCATCATAGGGCTACCAAAACCAATTATACTAATGTGTTTAACATGATGGCAGAAAACATAACTGTGTCATCACATTGTCCAGCAGTCAGCATACAGGTATTCTCATCTGAAGCTGACTTCATGGGGCTGCACCAGGATTTGTCACACCATCACTTTGTGGAGAATTTGAGGCAGCTTTCACACTTCAAATGGTGCTCTGCCTGAAGAAGAAAACACTCCTCTAACCAGTCTGCATTCAAACACTTTAAAGTGAATAGAATGCGTGTGTTTTTTTTTGGCTTACTCATCTCACTTGTTGAGGCCTCTAAACCAATGATCTACCGCAAACAACCACGCCTCTTGAGCCCTTACAGTATCACCAGCCCTTTAACATCTGCCGGTATCAAGCGTCGGGCGACTTCAGATAAAAGAGGCCAGGTTTATCAGTATGCTCCCTCAGATGTAGAGGCAGACGTTGCACTTCGAGGCAGGCGCTGTCAGGCTGTCGTTCCTGCTGCCGCTGCCAGACACATGTGCTCTCGCCAACTGCCTCGCTTTGCCCTAATGAAAAACAAACTCCGCTCTGCACTGGCGGGACCGCACGGTGAAGAGTCTGAACGAGGCAATTTGCGGCCACGCACAGCAGAGCTTCGGAAAGTGACGGAGACACAACAAACTAAATTATTTGCTGCGAGTGTTCCAACGAGGGTGAAAGCTCATAATGCGATCCTCACAGTGAGGCCCAGCTGCAGCAGAAATGATGTGAAACTGTTAAACAGGCTTTTTTTTTTTGTTGCCAGCAACCCTGTTTTTCAAACAAAAGGTTAGGCCTCAGAAATGAAAACCACAGTCTTCCACATGGGTGATGGGGTGTGTAACGCCAGTCTAGGACCTCACTAAGAGAGGTCTGAACCTCTTCCATCCCCTGGTGGCAGTTGAAGGCATTTTTTTGGTTGGAGGATTCCCTTTATTCTGTACACAGACGTCTGGAGGAAAGAAGGCAGAGGAGCCCTGCACGAGTGACACATCACAGCCTCAGACAGCTCACTGTGTCAGCTGGAACAGACAGAAGCTCATTATGGGTCTCCATTCAGCATGTCTCACCAGGGACAGCAATGGGGGAGACTAGGGGGAGGGGAGGGAATGGGACACAGAAAATGGCTTTTTTTTTTTCCAGTTTCAAAAAAAAGAGCCAGAGAAAGAAGCCCCTCAGTGGATCAGAGATGTTGATAAAACAGCAGTACAAAAGTCAGCCACAAGGGTGAAGATTGCAGAATTTTCCTGAATCTGCTGTTAACATGAAACCATACAGAACCTCATTGTATGGATATGCTGACATTATACACCCCCTATTTCTCTGGCAGAGGGCAAGCTATTTTTGAAATATTTGCATGGAAAACAAATAAATCCTCACACCAAAATAAAAAAAATAGGTCATTTTTTTCAGCTTGGCTCACTCAAATGAGTATTTTCAGATTTGCCACCCTTATGGTATAATGGGACTTTAAAGTCTGTTTGTAGGTTTGGGGGACTCCTACTGCAAATTTAAAGAAAGGAAAGAAGCCATTGCCCCAAGCGACAAAAGTTGGGTTTAATTCTGACATTTACAAATGTCTCAAAACATACACACAACATGTATCTCGCCAGGAGATGATTACTGTTAATTAGCGTTGGGCAATTGGAGCCATATCGATGATTGGCGATTAGCCGAGTCCATTGGTGGTTGTTTGTTTTATAGGGATAGTTTTTTTTTTTTTTTTTTGCACATTCAATGCTCTGCCTCTGAGAATTTAACATAGTAAATAATTAACCTGTACATCACAATTAGAGTTTGCACTACTAGGAGCTGGCAGTTGCAGAATATGTAAGAAGTGAAGTGGCAGCACATAGTCACAAAACTAAACATGCCAACAGGCCACTAAGATGCTCTCATGAGCCATAAAGTGTGTAGAAAGGCCCAAGCATTAGTATACCAATTATCCAAATGTGGTGTACCATGTTTGATGCCCCAGAGAAGGAAATGAAGGCTCGGTTCATGAAAAATGACAACGTACTTGGTACCGACAGTGAAAGCTGGTTAGCAGTTATGAGCCAAGTTAGAGTAAAAACATTTAGCCTAAAAGCAGAGGTCTTACTCCCACAATTTAGAACAGTGGATCTGGAAAGGTTACATGGCACTTTGCATGCTTCTAATAACTTATTTAAGGAATTGCGTTGCCAAAATTGACTGCATTGAATGCATTAGGTTTGGATAAATTTGTGCAGAGGTGTTCGGGATAGTAACTGGACTCCGGATTGATTCTATTCTGCAAGAAAAAGCCATCATTGCTCCAGTGCATGTTTGAATTAAGGGTATGTATCGAGAGGAGGAGCTGCTCTTAAATGCTCCATTGTCAATGTGTTTGTAAGAAAGAAAGAAGGAGATAAAGTTTAAAATACAAAAACAATATGTGGTGACCAATGCTGATGTCAAGGCAGGCTACAACTTAGAAATCAGTGTATGGGAAATACTGATCTGATGCTATCGGACTCTTTTTCAAATCCTGTCGGATTTTTCTATGCAATATATTGGCAATTACTTGTTGTTTAACTCTGAGTGGCCTGCTGGAACATTTTAACGCATCACCCATCTCTACTGGGGCTGCACAGTGGTGTAGTGGTTAGCACTTTCGCCTTGCAGCAAGAAGGTCCCTGGTTCGCGTCCCGGCTTTCCCGGGATCTTTCTGCATGGAGTTTGCATGTTCTCCCTGTGCATGCGTGGGTTTTCTCCGGGTACTCCGGCTTCCTCCCACAGTCCAAAAATATGCTGAGGTTAATTGATTATTCTAAATTGCCCATAAGTGTGAGTGTGAGAGTGATTGTTCATCTGTATATGTAGCCCTGCGACAGACTGGCGACCTGCCCAGGGTGTCCCCTGCCTTCACCCTAAGTCAGTTTGGATAGACTCCAGCCCCCCCCACGACCCTAATGAGGATTAAGTGGTGTATAGATAATGGATGGATGGATGGATGGATGGATGGACCCATCTCTACTGTAAACATCTCATTCTGTTACTATGAAAATCCCTCAAGTTGCCTTTAACTTTAACGTATGTCCAACTCATCATCATGAAATAATCATGAAGCAAAAAAACTCCAAAAAGCCTCCAGCAGAGCAGCGGTGGTCAACTTGGTTGTCACAGTCCCAGAGGAGCAGTCAATTATTCTTACACTTTTTGTACAAGAGAGTGGAACAAGTGAATTTTCTTCTTGAAACTGACGATGGCATGTCCAACTGAAGACAGATGGACTCTGGGTTTTTCTCCTGCTTCCTTGTGCGAACTCATGGGAGTGAATGACTCTTTACAAGATCTGCTGTCATGCTCTCTGTCCTCCTTCAGATTGAGAATGCAGGAAACTGTCCTTCACTAGCACTGTGGTACTTCACTTATCCCTTCAGGTTGGTTGCTTTCCAAAAGCAGAAATCCTTCTGTTCCCATGAAGAATTTTGTGAGTGTTGTGTCTTGAGAGGAATGTGAACAGAAAAGCATGTTCACGGCCTAGTCGCTGGCTTTGTCTCTTCCCCTACAATGACACTGGAGGGATTTTAAACAGGGCTAAGTTGTCAGTTGTCGCAGAGTGCTGCGAACGGGCCGTATGGATCTCACCTGTCTACTTTTATTGCTAAACTGTGCATTTTTCCATAAAGTCGGCGCCATTAGGGAGCATGACAAAGGCCATAGAATCACTATTGCTCTATAAGACCAATTTTGCAACCCTTTTTCCATTGTTCTGTACCGTTTAAGATAAATAAAGAAGTGTACACATTTTAATATTATAAGACAATCTTCAGCAAGGCCATTTTTTCCCTCCTCTTGCACTATCTCATGAAACGACTTTGGTTTATTGCTTTGAATACCGACTTTGCTCATAACCATCCTCTTGTTCTCCACTTGATGCCACATTACTGAACATACCCATTCACTACCATCAGAACATGTCACTCAAAGTCTTTCTCAAAATCCCAGATAATAAATCAAACGCGTTCACCCGCACCGGCAGACATTGAGGCAATACCCCGCACTTCATCTTTTGCTACCTTAATGATTTTACTGGTGTCAAGAAATTCCATCGAGTGGGCAGCTCTCACATGCCGGACAATTTAGTTTGACAGCTGGTTGGATTATTGATGTGATGGTTTATCCCTCTGAGGACAGTCCTCACCTGTCTGTCACTTAGACGGTAACCCAGATCACAACAGCCCAGAGTGGACAGGACAGCGACGCTACTTTTCTGACATGAGCACAAAAGTCGGCAACGAAACAAGCGCACACAAGAAGAAAAGGGGCTTTGAGTTGCACGTACAAACGCATCTGTGGTTCCGTACACACACACATACACTCTGGAGCGCAAACACAAAGAGACAGTGACACTCTCAATAACCCTGAATCTAGGGGAGGTGGAGGAATCTGACAAGCGGCTCTGTCATCTACAGGAGGGGGTTGCATCCTAGGCCATTACAAGTCTTTTCAGTTATTCTCTGGAGAAAACTGCAACATCAAAATAAGCACAAATATATTCCATTCAGTATTACATCAGTGCAGGTTCTTTCTAATGGATTTCTTTGGGTCATTGTGCACCGCCATACACATGCACGGGTTTGTGCGCTTAATGTAGTAGGTTGTGTTGTCTTTTTGTGCTTTCTCAGTCGAATATGCATATCATAGCTAAAGGGAAGGGTCGCCTCGTAAAGCACTCAGGATGATGTAATCTGGCAATGAGGCCACTGACATGACACCAGCAGACAGTTCTGGCAACCACAATCGTCGTTAGTCGAGGACAAAAGCGGCCCAGACACACAACCCCGGCGCTCCAAAACCACGGCTAAAACAAGAGTGGAACAAGAGGGGATGAAGGAAACCGCAGAAGACCACGGAGAGGTCAACAAGGTACTGCAACAGTTCTCTCTATGGAGTCTGGGATTGAAAACTTGAGCGTGTCTTGATGTAATCCGGGAAAAATTTCACTCTGTGCATAAATCAAGACCTGCTAATAGCATTTTGTGAGCCTAAACCACAGGGAAAATACTTAGATGATTACCATAAGAGTACTAGTGCGATTCAAACTTTTTCTCAGCAACTGTACAAGTCCAAACACATTTATGTAAAAAAAAGTATTAGTGTGTTTGGACTAATCCAAATATACCAGTGGGTTTTAATAGGCAATAATTGTGGCATTAAATTACAGCTGCATTTTTTTAAAAAAAAATCCCTTCAGTGAATTGGAGAGGTAGACTTGCAAAATAAGCTGACTGGTACATGGCTCTGACCTAATATTTGAAAGAAGTTGGCAAACATCAAAATCAATTCCAATTTTGACTGTTCTTTTAGCTCTTTATTCAAACACCAGAGTAAAATATCATGCAAATCTCATATTGTTGCTAACTGTGCCTGACGATTGACACTAGACAGAGTAAATTGCATAAATCAAACGTATTTCTGTAAAAAGCTGCTACTATAGACAAGATTGATGAAAGTAGTAAGACTAAACCATGCAGAAAGTGTGCTCCAAAACCAATAAAATTTGTTTAAAAAATATATATTTACAATAGCAACAAGTCCCTCATCAAAGAGACACAGATTCAGGTTGTGTGTAGAACCATTTTTCTTAGAGTTAAGTTTTGTTTTCACTCACTGTTGTATTTAGGCACCAAAAATGTGCATAGTTTTAGGAAAATAACACTGTTTGGGTTACTAGTGCTGTCCCATCTAATACATGATTGTTTTATTGCAAAGGTTTGACAGTAAAGCAAAAACAAAAAAAAACAAAACAAAAAAAAAAAACAGCAAAGATATGGTAATTTGTGAGATATTTGTATTATTTCCCCTCAAAACATCACTGAGAATGCAGTTTACCTGTATGGGAATGTCATTTTTGGGAGAAAGGGCTGGGATTTTAGTGCTGTCTTGCATGCTAGGTTTCAACACTCCTAACTTTTTCTCAACCCAAGACCTAAGAACAACAACTGGTTGGTCAGTCAGCAGTACGTTGGCTAGCCTGGGCTGTATTTTGGCATCAATATTCATAAATTCATCAGGCTCAACTTTGGAGATGCACCTTACAGTTAAAATGCTGGTTATGCTCCTAAAGCCTCAACTAGACAACAGTCCAATGACCCTGAACCATCACCACGGTCAAACACATTTCCCATGAGCCTTCTGGCCTACAGTGACGAGGACCAAGGTCAAGGCGGTGACAAAGCCGATCTCTGTGAGATGAATAATGCAAGAGGCATAAAAGGAGATGGCTTGTGCACTGCATGTGAGAAGAGGAGGTTCTAGTGTAACGCTGTTACACTCATTCAGCCAGAGCTTAAGGTGTAAAGGCACTCAGACTAATGAGCAATAGTCAGCCAATCTTTCATGGGTGCTTCTGTAAGTGAGAAACCATGTTTAGTTTGACAACAGCTACAAGTGGAACATATCAAACCTGTATAGTAGAGGACAAACTAGCTGCTAGTATGTTATTTGTATTGTTTTGTCACATTTTACTGCACTACAGTGTTAGAACAACTTACTTCATGCAATTTGTCACTGCTTCACATGACCTATAGGCTCCATATGCAATACTGTGATTCTTCTGCACTGCACCATCTTCAGCTCCCATTCATTCAAACACTTTCAGCCTCAATGACAACTGATTCAGCATTCCAAAAAGCATCTGTTACAAGCTTTACCGTATAGCGGAATAAGAGGTAATTTGTTTAATGTTGTTCTCTGAAGGAGCACAAATAAGGCTGAAAGGCAGGGAGAGCTATTACGATAATGCGTTTTCTCCGGATGCTGTCCCTGGGGAGCATGCACAGATTCCTACCGAAAAATGCCATTAATGACATCCTCCAATCTTTAACAATAATACAAAAAAGGTCACATTTGAGTATGTACATGTCTGAAGTCAAAAGTGAACACTATGCACCAGCAGGGGAGGAAAGAGTCTGAATGACTTGCATAGCTGTTGCCATCAAGGACATGATGACAATGCACGACCTTTCCCTTTTTTTCCCCCCTCAGATTTTTATTTCATTAAATGGTACATTAGCCTAAATGTACCTGAAGGGAAGGAGGGGGGTAGTTTGCTGATGGGAGGGGTTGAGGTGTGCTTGAGGAAACAGAGGAAGTGCCATAGGAGGAAAAGCAGATGGAAGGAAACGATAAAAGCAATAATACAGCATTTCCAGATCGCTGGGCAGCGAGCCTCTTCAATTACTTTCTTCCCATCCTACTTTCTCCATTCTTCTTTCCCTCTCTCTCTGTCATATCTCTTTCCCTATCCTACCACCAGAAAAGATAAAAGCAGCTGGTTGGGTTTTTTGTTTGTGTTATACCCCTCTGATAATGGAAGATAGTGCATCCTGATCAGGCCGAGGCCAGGAAATGGGATTTGCCAAATAGGCCCAAGCCAACACGGAACATGACAGAACCAGACACGTGGAAGCACGTTTCAGCTCTGGGCTGCACATGTAACACTTACTTCCTCTATTGTTTATTCATTGTTTCCTGAACCTCGCAGAGCATTGGAAAAGCTGCAGAGAAACAGCGAGGAGGGAGATGATTGCTGTTTTTCTTGCTCGGTGACATTTCTGTTCCTTGGAGAAACATACAGCGTGCAGCCAACTGCTCCAGGAAGGCTCCTCACATGGTTTTTAGAGTGTGTGCTTTAATAGGAGACATTTGAGTGCTGGTGACGCTTTATAGTGGCGGGGCCTTTGGAAACAACTCATAAAAGGGAAAGATGGATGGCTTTATTCAGACTGCAAGAACAGAAACAAACAAAATCAGATCTCAGCCTCCTTGCAGATACAGTACGCCCTCCCAGTACTGCATCCATAATACAATATTTGTGATTCCTTTTAGAACCTCACAATAAAGTCATATAAGCAATTACGTTGCTCTTAAGTTCCTCTCACAGCCCTAATCCCCCCATGCACGTGTTAAAATCGCCATAAAGGGACAAGAAGCAAAAACTTTCTAGGTTTGTGGCCCTTGTGTTCTACAAGTTTTAAGCTCATACTTCTTCAATACTTCTCATACTCTTGTTTTCACGTTCTTTGGGAGACATATCCACCAAGTATGATGCAACACCATCCAGATGTCAAACCAGGTTGGTCAGTTGTATATATGCAGCAAAATACTATGTTTAACTGAAAAGTGGCACAGTGGTGCAATGGCTAGCATCGTTTCCTCACAGCAAGATGGTTCGTGGTTTGAATCTGCTCGACCTTTTTGTGTGCAGTCTGCATGTTCTTCCTACACTTGTGTGTTCTTTCTCCTGCTTCTCCAGGTCTCCCTTCCTCAGTATAAAGACATTTATTGAAGGTTAATTGGTGATACTATTGTAAATTAGCTGTAGGTGTAAGTGTGACTGCTCAATTTCGCCCAGTGTTGGGAAAAGCTGCATCCATCACGACCCTGTACAGAATAAAGCAGGTACAGCTGGCGGATGGATGGATGGATTGATGAATACAATCACTGAGAGAAAAAATACATAAACTGCTTCCCCAATAACTTTCCAAAGTTGTAAAATGCTGGCTTTTAGGATCATCAAGCATTGTTCGGCATTTTGGTGCTCATAAATCTTCAAAATGATGGATTTATTATTGAGATTGAACTCATACAATTCTTTTTAAAGTCTTGGTGGTAAATTTTAGGGGTTTTGGGCAATCTCCCAAGTACATCTCAGACCCTCCCTCCCGTCGGAGTGTTAGATCATCTGTCCAGAGGCTGCTGTTGGTCCCCCACACCTGATTCAAAAACCAGCAGGATTCATATTTAAAAGCTGTTAAACGAGACTTTTTAAAAGTGCATATAAGATGGTTTGTTTTAGTATTCAAGCTTGTATTTAAAGTTTGGTTTTTATGGCTATGTCTGTTTGTTCTTTTGTCTTCTTTCCTATGTCCTCTTTTGTGTGTTTTATTGGTTTATTCCATTATATTTTTATTGTGAAGCTAGAGAAAGATACTGTATAAACAAACTTCATCCATTAACTAACTTATGTATTGTATTTCATCCTCAACAAGGACGTGTCACAACATGCCCACACCAACCTTGTATTTCGGGGGCAGTCTAATCTTTGATTTGAGCACTGCCTGGAAACCAAAGCTCAAAGTAGTTTTCAATATTTCAAAATCCGAAGCAGCAGTGTTTCAGTGGGCTATACTTACTACGTGTCAGGAGTGCTGTAGGACAAATCAGAGTACATATACAATGAATAAAATGTGTACCTGCAACACCGGTATTTCTCAGGTCTGCAGTTCCACACTCCAATTATTTTCTGCAAAACACCAAAGATTAAGTGCAACACTGCAAATCTGCTCCCCCTGCTCCCATCTAGCTCTGAAGGTGACAACAGGGCTTTGCCATGGTTGCTAAGGTCGAAATGAGAAACATGCTATTTTACTGCAGCAGTAATCTGTTGCAGACGACTAATTCATTCATGAGGCCATTTTCCCTACTGTTCAATTTCTCCAAGCCATAAGCCACTTTATTAAGAGAGCGAAGCACTGAGGTTTTGTTCAGATAATACACCCAAGTGCTCCAAATAAAAAGCTCGACTGAATAACTTTGATCGAGGACAAAAAGCCCAACAATTAGAAGTCTTTAAGAACTGTCATGAAATGCGACTGCTTTGTAAAAGGTGTCCACCAGCTTCTGGAGATTTCTGAATTATTCAAATGAAGTGGCGGCAAAAAATCTTGGACATAAAAACCACGTCTCGAACCCATTAGCGCTTTTGTGTGCAGTTGATGAGTGCTTGGTGATAGCTTTAACAGGCTTGATGCCTTACATAATTTAGTGTGAAGTCACTAGCCGTGGCCAAGCTGTAGCACCAGGTCCTTCCAAATGGGGTATTTGATCCACTGATCAATTGATTTGTTCATTCAGATGTTTTCATTCATGTGTTTAAAATTGGCAAGCTCTCTCTCTGAAGACAAATGGCAGTTTGTGCGGTTTTTAAAATGCCTCAAACATAATTTACAAGGGCAGCTTTTGTTGTCCGACACCTAATCGTTCAATTTATTGCTCCATTACAGTGAAATGCTGCTACAACAGAAACAGGCAAGAGGGTTTTGCGGTGAGATTATAGTAGTAAAATACTTACATTGATGTCCTTTAAGATAAATTCCTGCAGTTGGAGATTTCTTAGTGACAAACTAGCTTCAATTTAAGGTCCGGAGTGTACAAACTGTAGATCCTTGTTACCTGACATAGACTCTCAGTTTTAAATGCACATGCCTGTGAATGGATAAGGACTTCCTGTGAATCCTAAGGGGTGTAATGCCAGCCGAGCTGTCGGAGTGGAGAGTTTGGAGAGGCTCGGCCTAATTGGCAGGTCTGAGCGCTCAGCAGTGTGCTCATAAAGTCCAACCTCTTCCTGAGGAAAATGCTCATTTTGAGGCAGACAGGAGAGCATGCACCACGGGGCTGCACTGCAAAGAAAACTGAGTTCCAA
This sequence comes from Amphiprion ocellaris, assembly GCF_022539595.1. Lineage (NCBI taxonomy): Eukaryota > Metazoa > Chordata > Actinopteri > Pomacentridae > Amphiprion > Amphiprion ocellaris. The sequence goes on along the minus strand of NC_072782.1, from coordinate 26,391,658 downwards.
CCTTACAAAGCTCTACCTTAGTGCCTCCGACTGCAGGCTTGCCAAGCACACACACATGCACACACACAGGCAGAAGTATTAAACAGCCAAGGAAGGTCCTGCCTTACCACTATGTGGATTGTGTGCATGTCAGCTAATAGGCTTAAAAGCCACTGTGTTATTGTATATGTGAATGACCAGTGTATAAAACATTTGTGTGCATGTGAGCATGTGCGTATGACAGCTCTATGGACTCCAAATCTCCCAGCCTCCCTCTGGGGACTCGGTGCCGACAGAGGGGGAGCTGTGGACAGAGGCAGCTTTGTGTGTGTGTGTGGCTTAACTATTGACTTTATATACAGTCAGCATGCTGGAGGCAGCTGTACCAGTTGTTGGCATATTCCACTGGGGCTCCACACTGTATTGAAAAAGTCAGACCTTTGTGCTTGTGTGGCAGTGTCACAGACAGAGGATTATCAAACACAGCTAATCAGAACAGTAGATGTGTTGTTTCCTATGTTTCATTCAGTGACTGAGATTAATGCTGCCATTTGTTTCTTCTTTTGTTCATTAATGGGAGATGTCACACGCATTCAGTATCAGCAAAAGTGGATTTTCTCTCAGGTACTGCACATTTTGTGGAACTGCAGAATGTTCACAACCAAACAACCAAAACCAAAACCAAATTTCCTGCCAATCCATCCCATAGTTTTAAAGATATCTAACTTAAAAATGCAAATGTCTTTGTAGTTGCACCAGAGGACAGGTCAAAAGTCACCGAAACCACTGACATACACTGATCAGCCACAACATTAAAACCACTGACAGGTGAAGTGAATAACACTGGTCATTTTGTTCCAACGCAGTTTTTTGCTGGGAAACCTTTGGATCTAGAATTCACGGGGCTGTTACTTCGCCACCCACTTAAACACTGTTGGAGTTCAAGCACACCCCAATGGCAACAGCACTGCCCTGCCACACCATAAAATTGCTCAGGAACAGCTTGAGGAACATTACAAAGAGACTGAGGTGTCGATCCGGCCTCCAAACTCCCCAGATCCCAATCCAATCCAACAACCACAGGATGCACTCCAACAAGCCTGATCCACAAAGGCCTCGCTATCACGACTCAAAAGCTCTGCCAAATTCCCAGTTCCAGACACCACAGGACAGCCCCATAGGTCCAGTGTCCATGCCCAGATGGGTCACAGCTATTTTGGCCACCCAAGCAGAACCTACCCAATATCTGGCCGGTGCTTTTCATGTTGTGACTGATCCTTTACATTGTCTTGGAGTCATTAATGCCCACACAAAATTCACTAGCAATTCATCCAACAGATTTGGAGATATTTCACTAGATGAGTGAAAAACTTTTTTAGTGGTACATGAATAAACATCACCGAATCAACAGTTATTTGGATTTATCTTCCGGGGCTGATGGGTATCGGTTATAAATTGTATTAAGGTCAAAAACTTATGCACTAAACCACCCCTGCTCTTTACTCTTTTGTGCACCATTTAGTATTTCATAACACATCTTTCTGTATAGTATGTTTCGCTGCTTACGTGGTGTTTTGTTCTACGTTATTCATCAGATGGTTGACATAGAATTCTTCCCTACTGAGACATCCTGGCCTCAACACAGGGCCCGAGCAGCTTCAGCAGCCACAGAATCATTCTTAAACGAAAACCCCCGCCTCAACTGCAAGCCATTTACCCTCGAGGGAACCCTCAGGAGGAGCAGAGTGCAACGACAGACCAGGGGCGTGCAACAGGAAAAGGGCTCAAGAGTCCAATGCCTGAAGGGCCTACCATTAAAAATAAATGAAAAGTACACTGAGATACACCACCTGTGGAGTGCAAAGTTTGCCTGGAAAACAAAGAGAGCCGTATTCTGTTTGAACAAATCATACTGATCAAACAGTTTGCCGAGAAAAAGGAGGGAGGGCAGGGGGGAGGGGGAAAGAAAATGCTCGACGAATGAATTTATTCCCCTGTGGAGATAACTTACGTCGCTGCAGTGGAATGATAGAGGCTTTGTTTCGTTGATCCCACTGAATTTTGCATTTGCAGAAGAAAAATTATTTGATTCATGCAAAATAGAGCAGCCAGTACCTACAATTCCTGCAAAGTAAAGGCAGGTTAGACCTTTACTGCTTCCATAAGTTGTCACTTCACATGATTCGTCACATCTACAAAAATGGAAATTGTATTGCCCAACTCCTATAAAATATTACATGCATATATGCGGAGTGATTCACAGTGAGATGTCACCCATCAGTAACTATACTATCACTATCTCTCAGAGTTCCTTGGCACTGTATGTCAGCCTCTATTATGCATTCAAAAGTTGCCGGTGTCACTATGCTTTATCTCAGAAATTTAAAACACACTCACTCTGACCTGAGCTAACACTAGCAAGACTGCCTCCAAGAAGAAACTTCATCTTGCCGGGCCAAAACTGCAATTACAATAAGGATGACATCTTCCACTGAAAGAGGATGAAGGAGAGTACAGTAGACAGAGAAAGTCTGATGACCTCCACACTGCAGGATTAGCTTTGTAGTTTATACAGTGGAAAAAGGAAATCATTCCAGGGCCAATACATCCAAGGCCATCTAAGCCATTACTCAGAGTGCTGTCCTCCACAGTGGAAGAGGACAGTATCTCAGTGGAGAAGCTCGGGAGCAGCTGGAGTTATAGCAAAACATATTATTCATAAAAAAAGCTTCATTTCAGATTGTAGTAGGAGAAATATTGAATTCATTGTGAAAACATTGGTTTGATTTGACAGCATAGAACCGGGGATTACAGTTCTGACTGTTTCCAAAGCAAAGGTTTTTCGAACGATATTACATTCAAAAGCAACTCAAACTCAGCGGAAACTTTAAAGTCTCTCCGGTCATTGATTAAACCCCTAAAACTCAACTTGGTGTGTCAAAGTTACACATTTAAAAGTTTTCTTCCACAAAAATACTTTCATGATTTAAAATGTCTTAAACATATCTCACACTGTTGCTTTCTTTATAATGTAAGGATCTGTGATGTCCCCACATCGCTCTTCTCCCACTGCAGTTCTACCTACCGACTCACATACGACAGTAAAATTACTTGATTCTACACGATGAAGAGTATTATTGGCATAATTCAGCCAAAGCGGAAATCAGTTTTTAAAAAGAGGAATAATAAAGCCCCATCCGACACCGAAGCAGGATTGGTTCCCTGAGTTTGTTATGCATGAAATGCTGAAGGTATAAATATATGTATTTTTACACTGCAGTTTCATGGTGGAAATGGCCATGACGTCAGTTGTTAATTTTACTCATGATGTGTCTTCTAGACTATAAAAAAAAAAAACACTATACGGACATATTAAAGAGGAGAAAGTGGAGAGAGAATAATATACAGGCACATAAATGCCTATATGAAGGTAGTTTTTATGCAGTTGATGTTAGATTAGATGCTAAATGGCTATTTTGAATTTGTGAAATTTCAAATAATCAACTGCAGTTACTGTAAGGGCAAAAACATGGATCAAATCCATCAAAAAAAAAAAGCGCCTTGATGAGTTCAAACCCCAATCCTACAGACTTTACAAGGAGGAGTCTGTTTGATTAGTAAAACATCATTCGTCTCATTTCACCAAATTCTCAATGGTTGGACACTGGATCACTGGTGACACCTTAACAAGGAGAAGCAATACATCAACAGCCTGCCAAGATTTGTCTTTTTGGCGGTCAGAGAACACACTACCTGTAGACATGCCCGCTAAATTGACCCAACTTAGTGAAGACTGATGGGTCTGGCTTATTTAGCATTTGCTGAACATTTACTCAGAGCTGGCTCCAAACAAACTGACGTCATGTCAAGAAGTCATCAGTGTGGCTGCATTTTGTTAAAAGGAATGCCTTAAAAGTTGAGTGCAAACTTTGCCAACAGAACTTTTAAGATCAACCTTCAACAAGCAACATAGCACATCAATAAAAATGGCAGACTAACGTGTCTGCGTTCGGATGCTCGACCAGCTTTCGGGTTTGATGCTTGAGCCTTTGCATGTAAACACATCAGAATTGGCATATTTCAAAATGTTTGGTCTAGTAACTGCTTTATAGGCAAGAGCTTCCAGCTCCAGATCTGCCAGTAGTATCACTACAGGCAGACTAAACTGGACCGGAAGCTTCCCTGCTCATCAGAATGGAAAAATTCTGAAAATATGATTGTAAATGTCAAATTAAATAACTAGACTGGTTGCAGCCCTAGCTTGGGTAATTAGAATTTGGAAGTCTCCTTCACCCATCTACATCTGTCCCAACTGTTTCAACTTTTTAAATCTACCCCTCATGCATGACAATTAAAACTCCTAATTGTGCATTTTTTTCAAACTCAGCCTTTGCAAAGAAAAATGTGAAAACTTTTTAAACTTGCTGTTCCAATGCAATGTGTGAGGGTCAGCGGTCTGTGACATCTGTGCGAGTGGCAGGGAACCCAAACAGCCGTGAGGGGTGTCTGGCCTGTGTCCATCTCTGTGTTTGTTCCTGTCCATCTCAGTGCTCCTGTTCTCTCTCCACTCATCCCTGGCTGCTCCATGGGGGGTGTCAAGATGGAACAATTCCCTCAGGACTGATGTGCTCTCGTGCAGACTGCTGGCTCTGCATTAAGCAACGATGCAGCCGGGCTGCTCCCATCACTTCCAGTACAAAGCACATAATTAAGATGCAACTGTTTGCAGTTGAAGAATGGCTCCTTTATTCTCTCTCCAGAGAACAATAACTGCTCCATAGCAAGAAAAAAAAAAGAATTTTCACTGTAAAAAAGTAATGTATGTTTGCAGTAAACCACGTGGTGAAGGTAGTATATAGCTTGTAATGAATGCATAATGATCACCATATAATATAATAATAAAATAAATCTCTAAAATAGGAAAATTTGCACACTAGTTTTAGTTATAGTATTAGTTTTAATTTATCTATCCTTCACAGAGTCACTTTAAGCACAGGCTGCTACTATGGACACTTTAAACATAGACCATTTCAATTTCATTTTAGCTGCAATACGTCTCAGGGATGTCTATGTGTGCATGTTTTAAATTGTGTTCTTTATTTCTTCTGTTTTATGGGATTCCTAGAGAACGGCCTCCTCATTTTCCCTGCACTACGGTTGTATGTATAGCTAAACGACAATAAAGGTTGATTTGATTTGAAAATAGCATGGTATGTTGATACACTGCAAAATTTTACTTGCAAATCTTTTTTTTTTTTTGGATTTTACTGTATATATGCAGGGAAAGACATAGCATTAATTGTAATTCTACTGTTGCAGATGGTTCAAAAAAAAAAAAAAACTCTTTCAAATCTGGTTCTCTCTGCAAACAGAGAAATCAGCTCCAGTTTGTGGTAAATCGTGTCACAGAACAAGCAGAAAAAAGCCCATTATGTAACTTTGCTCATATTTATTTTCCCCTAACCACAGTAATAACAGGCTGTAACCACAGCATCAACCCAAGTATGTGACTAATGCATGTAACATTTTGGACAAATTAGTGACAGTAGATACCTGCACCACTATGTCTGCTTTATCCAGCTGCCTCTTCTTCTTCTGTGGTGTCTGAGAAGACAATAAATGGTGGCCCACTGTTGTCTTTTATCCCTCTCCTGTCTGCTCATCGCTACTCACACTGGGCCTGAGAATGAGTTCTTATCTGCTGCTATAAGTGTGTGGGGGGTCTGAGCGCACACGTAAATACAAACACACATGGGAGCAGCATAACAAGCAGAAACGCCTAAGAGATGAGCCACACAGATACCATACAAGCACGCAGGAATACATTAATAGTCAAGTGAGACGAAGCATGCAATATTAATCAGAGCATTATCAAACATCATCTCAGATTGACTCTTACATGCTGAGGAGCTGCATAGAAATGCGCACATATAGTAAGAAGTTCCCCTTGAGCAGGCCTGAAGTGGGTCTCTGTGAGAGGTAATTGAGTTTAATTGAAGGAGAATGGAGGGAGATTACTGTTATTGCTATAAGTCTGTTGATATATCCAGTGTCAGGGAAGTATGGCGACGTGGCTATTCCCTCAAGTGCCAAAGAGTCAACATGGACGAGCAAGTATACGCCGAGCCATCTGCGAGGTGAGAGGAGGTTTACATAAAGAGCCTCCATAGGGTGAAATCGCTCAAATGAAGCAAAGAAAGAAGCAGCAAGCTCCCATGATGCCTTGTCCCCATAAATAAACACTCAGAAACACGGATAACCTCCTCTAGTAGGTCATGCATTAGCAGTGGGAAAGATATGACATTAGTTCACGAAGGACAAGCCCTTGGGTTATAGAAGTGGAGCTCAGCAAAAAAAGAAAAAAAAAATAAATAAAAAATCAAGTGTGGAACTTGAAGCGCTGACCTTCATGGTGCCATGTGATGACTGGCAGAGAACGAGGTGTGTCACTGTGTCTGTTCCAGGCAAGTCAAGTTAATGCATGACTAAAATATGTGTCTCAAAGCTCTTATAGTCTGTACAGCATACTTCATCTTCTATCTTTAGAGCCTCCATTTGAAACACTTTCACCTTCCCAATAAATAAATTGTAATAATTACGGTTTAAAGTTCAAATGTGGTGAAAAAACACGTTTATTGTGTTCGTGGTTGAACATTTAACACAGAAGTTGTTAAGATATGACAGTGTTTACTTCTACCATTTCTCAAACCGCCACCCACAACTATGTAGCCCCAATGCTGCTATGTAACACCTAACTAACCAATAGTCGTCTGGCTCCCACTTGTGATTGACAGTCCTGGGTGTCAATCAGAGACACAGACAGCATGCTCATCCTGAAGGTGGTGGAACCAGCAGCAGCTCATTGGTTTTCAGAACAAAACATCTAATTTAGAGCAGCCCTCAAATCAGGAGTTATACAATCAAGGTTAAATGAAGCATCGTTGCAGTATGTTGACACACTGGGAGACTTTGATTAATTTGCTAAAAAGGGGCACAATATGGGACCTTTAAGATTTAAGATGGTTTAATCTCTCTTTCTTCTGATCTTACTCTAGTAGCCTCGAGTGCGAGGTGGAGCCTGTCAGGCCATACAGGCTGGTATTTAGGTGAGTGGATGTGGGCAGCAGCAGCATACAACATGCTACATCTCACACCTCTGCATGTATATCTGCTGGTGACCAGCAGTAACCAGGTTGGACAGACGGAAGCAGGACGGATGGATTGCAAGGAAGCAGTAGTTCCTTAACACCACCACCTCTATGGGTCGAATAATAAGACGTTATTCCAACAATTACAATCAAATATGACCTTTTTTTTGCATCACTTCCTCCATCAAACAGACCAAACGGTGCATTTCCAACGTCTGTAGCTGTCTGCCAACCACTTCCCATAATCCCATCACTCTTTCTGGCAATCTGTAAATGTGTGCAAATACAACTAGAGACTCACTGTGACACCAAATGATCCGTCTGCTCACTGCAGTCGTCAACACCTTGAGCCTGCAACCTTCTAAATATATCTAACACTTAGGCGGCATGACAGTTTCCAGTGTAAAATATAGCTTAGCCACACATATCCTTTGCTTGAGCTCTACCTCAATGATACGCAATGGCTTCCGCAGCAGCAGCTTGAATCATTCTTACTTAATAAAACAGCACAGTTTGACAAAATACTTCACGCTGAGGCCTCCCGCTCATATTTCAATTACCCAGCCGGCTTGTTTAGATGCTAAGAGAGTCTCATAAATTATTACAATTAATCTGATGCATCTGGAAGGAAATTTTTCAACCTGGAGTTCTGCTAGATTTGTGTTGTCATGATTGTCAAGCTGATTAACTTGGTTTGTTCCATACACACCCTTAAAAAAAAAAAGACCCCAATGCAAACAAATGAGACTGTGATGTGCTTAGTCACAAACAGATGCCTTTCAGGTTCACTTCTGGGCATACACGGAAGTTAAATATTCTTTTTCACAGCGTACGGTTGGATGACTTAAAGAGCCCAAGGATACAATAAGTCACTACACAAAATAAGTTATGATGAAGAACATAACAGAAAATGGTGATACAATGTTTATCAAGGGTTGAACAATATGGTTTTTCAAGGCTGATAATGATTACTATAAAGGAAACTGATACCCAGTACATATTTACAGTAAACATGCACATCTTCATGTCAAAATTTTGCCATAGAAATGCAGTAATTTATCCTTAACATGTGTTTAATCTATTTAATGTTGGATCCAATAGTCGACCAAGTTGGTAATCGATTGATTCCCTGTCATTTGTTAAAGCAACGTTCCATCAGTGCATTGTTTTTCCAGTCATTCTAGTGTCTTTGAAGGAAGCCGGAGAGAAATTATGTGTGCGTGTGATGACTGGAGGTAAACAAACCACAGAGAATATGCAAATTCAAAGCCAAGGAGCAAAAGCCAGTGTCAACTCGAGCACCAAAAGGAAAACAAAGTAGGTAGGCTTTTTTAAGCTTCTGTCAGGGAATAACACACACATAAACATCTCAGTGCTTTTTTGACACTGGAGAGCTAATATTGGAAATCAACAAAAAACATAATTAAACGTTTAACCATGAAAAACTCTAAATTAAACATTGAATCCAGGAAAAATTCTGGTAGCTTCTGGATTGGATACGGTAAATATCCCATGATGAGTCAAGGGGAGGATTGAATACAGCTATGAGAGAGTTGAAGTCAACAGTTGGTGACCTTGTTCCAAATAAAATGCTTGGAGTAGATTCATTTTCTCAGTTTGTATTTATTATAAACTTCCCCTTCTGTCTCACTGCTTCCTCTCCCAGCCTTGCAGTTGCTGAGGTCATGTGATGTGCTACTGGGAATATTCTGTTTACTGAACCAAAACCCACAGGTTATATAGTGTACTGTGCTGTATGACAAATAAAAAAAAAGCAGATGATGAAAACAGAAGGTATACGCTACACTTTCCTTCATTCCACCCCTGTGCAGCTTCGTCTCTGCCTATCGGCTCTCACAGGACTCTAAAGAGTCATTTCTCCAATCTGTCACAACGTTGGGCTTGAAAGGATCCCACAAGAAACTGCCATTTATACAGTGTATAAATTCCATATTCACGCCTTCAGACTTATCGTTTTCTTTTACTTCTCCATCACAGCAGCAGAGGAAGTAATTTAGCGTCGGAATATGGAGAGTGTCGGCCCGTGGGAGATAAAGATGCCGGAGTCTCATCCCCCCCGAGGGAGTAAAAGGACGGTACTGCATTTTCACAGACAAGCTCCGGTTGCCACCATGAGAAGCTGCTGTTGGATGCTGAGACATGTGCTGTTAGAAGCATTCCAAATATTCCACCTCATAAGATATGGTGTCAGAGCTGCTGGCTGTTAGAGACACGATGCAATGAGGTTACAACCAGGTGACTGTAAAGGGATGTGTGACTGGCAGGATGTGATTTTTAGGATGAACTCAGTTTCTCTTTTTATTTTTATTTCTACTTTATTGACCATGAAAAATGTCTTTGAGTTTAATAATCTCTTTCACAAAAGCATCTAAGACAGGCAGCAGGGCAATTTAAGGATTTACAACAATTTAAATGAGATATATGTAAAGATGTAGGGTATTGCAGTATCATAAAATGTGAAAAAACACATGCTACATATCATCATTGATACTGATTTTACATGATTTTTTGTAAGTTTACTACATACAAAGTCAATGTAAAGATGCAGACATGAACAGATGGAAATTTGATGCAGTAATTGAAACTTCTTGAGCAAAACTTTGTATTCATCCTGAATTTACATAAAGCCTGAGTAAAGCAATGCAAAATATGTATTCTGCTTTTGTGACATAACTGTAATATTAGCCACCCAGCTAAATATGAAGTATTAATATGGTCGGCAAGCATGCAAAATAAGATCTTTAATGAAAAAATCAGCGTTCTCTGCTCTGAAATGCCAATGGCTCTGATTAGCAGCTTTCACAGCAGCCAAAATGAATCATACTAACCACACCTGATTTCTTTTAAACCAAACAAAATCAGTTAAATACATGTGAAATCACAAACGTGCACTGCAGCTACACCACTTTGTGGCTGTGGATGGAGTTACCTGTTATAACAGACTAAGCACACAAGGGAAGTTAGAGTCATTGGCAGCCACATACTGCCAACAGTGGCACCAGATGTTGGATGGATGGGAGGATGAAGAGGACGAAGGCCAGGAAGGGAGGTTTTGGCTTCGCTCACTAGTCATGGAATATCTGTGAATCCCAGTTTGTCAGTGTTAAATGGTCACTACAGAGGCCTTTTGCAGGGACCCTACAACTCCTAATCGGAGCAATTTTTAACAAAATCTTTCCAACTTTTCTACATCTCATCATTTTTAATAAAATTATGTAGAGAGACGGAGTGGTTCTGCAAATTCTGGCATCCAGGGAAGATGCATTTGTATAGCTAGCTAGCAGGTGTAGTAACTTGTAGTAACTAAACAGTTTAATGGTTTAACTCCAAATTTCTCAAATAGTTCAGTCTTATTGCATGTTCTCAGCGATTTTTGTCTGACGTGATTTGTTTAGTACTCTTGGTGCTATTATGGCTCATTCCAACTTAACATGAAACAATCTTCCACCTTACTTGGAGAAGTTTTACTGTGCAGATGTCAGCACAGGCTAGCACTGATTTAAAATTTTCGGAGCTCCAGGTAGCTGCTCATTTAGTCCAGTTTCTCTCTGTTCTCTTCTTTTTTTCCTGTACAGTCATGAAGTGAGAATTTCTCTGGATTTAGTTGAAACATTTTCAACATGCACGGATGGTATGTGCTTCAGTTTGCATTTTTTTTTTTGTTTTTTTTTTAAAGCAAATCCACTTCTGTCCATGTCTACTCATGTCTTTCAACTGACTTTGTATGAAATCAAACACAGTGGAATTAGATTAACAGGTCCAGAAGGACCGAAACATGGGATCGATTTATTGATTTGACATTCAGCTACAAAGATATGCCATTTCTTATTTATCCAAAATCTAAATAAGTGCAGTTGTAGCTGTTTTTTTTTTTTTTTTGTTGTTTTTTTTTTTTTTGACAGCGAAGTAGCTTGAAAGCTGCTGCCTTCGTGGAAATTGAGTATTTCGGGGAACGAGAGCCTCACTGCTAACTGATCTGATATGAGGCGATGGGCCCGTGTGTGTCTCTGTTGTTCTAACTGCGAGATAATCATGATCCATTTCCCAGCCAGCCATCCAGGGCCAACATGGTGCATCCTAATATAATCCATCGAGCTGGGTTTTCTCTGGTCAGATAAGTGCTGTAATTAATTACATTAGAGGGAGAAACTTCATTAGATGGCAAGACGTCGGCTTCAGCACACCTCAGCCTCACCGACCCTTTTCCAGTCCAATCCATTCATGTGTTCATGTGCAAGCTCCCCAAAGGAAAACATGGTCACTGCATGCTGCTTTTTTTCTACGCTGACAACGTTTATGGAAGAATAAGTGTTTTCATTTAAAAAAGGTAGGAAATAGGACCGTATTTCTAATAGGAACTGCAAGAGCATAAGGCACTAAAATGCATATATTTCCACAATTCAAGGGAACTCCTTTCTCTTTCTCAGATTGCTTTTTGCACCCCGAGGTTCTTGAATTTTTTTTGCTTTTTCCAACCATATGTTTTGAAAAGCCTTTTGGCTCCAGGGACTGTTCATAGAAATGTTTCCCAATAAAAGACACATAATTTAGCATTCACTTTGAAACAATCAAAACATTTTTTTTTTGTCTATGAGGTTCCATTTCCTCAGCAAACGCTTTCACTATTTATTGAGCAGAAACCAGGCAAAGAAGAAGAAACAATAAGGAAGACAAGAACAGAATCACAGCCTACAGAACATTACAAAAGCAACATCATCATTACTGTTTACTTGCATGTGGCATATGTTCTATATAGGACACACACAATGAATCTATCTCAACTGTAACCCCACAGCCAGACAGAAATCATGTTCCATATATGAAATGTGCCACAGGGTCAGAAAAATATGAATTTATGTGCTCAACTCTGCTGAGAAATGAGGACCAAGGAAGGGGTTGAGTGGCATATGACCAAAAGAGGGAATGGAAGGAGAAAGTAGAGCAGGCCATGACCTCTATAGCATCACTGAACCTTCTGGAAGATAGAAACTGCTATACACACATCTCTGCTATACCTGTACTGTGTTTGAAATTCATGAGTATCTTTAGAATGTGCCATATGTACAATCTATTTTTCTTCCCACATCAGGCTTACTGGAAGGTTCAGAGTGGAAAAAAATAAGATGCAGAGGTCTTTCAGACAACTGACATAAGTCAGAAAACATCATCATTTCTTTTCATCCTGGATTACCACTGCACTGTTTTGTGTAATTAACTCATGGTGAAACAGACACAAACAGACAGGAGCAGATACACAGGAGAGTGAAAGGACGACCGATCAAGTGAAGATAACATTTCTCAAGTTTAATAAATAGTCACAGCCACACTATGTATTATACAATGCTAATGCCAGCTAATGACGTGGCTAGATTTTTTGGGTATACAAATTTCTGTAAATTAAATACAAAGAGTGGGGAGATGCCCAGATGGGGTGCTCAAGTGACATCCAGAGGCTCTGAATGTCATATACAGCACGTGTAATGACTTGTCATAACAGGCAAAGTATAAATTACACTAATTTTGCTGATTATGCTTCAGTTTCACTATATTAAGACAGTGAGCCAGCTTTTGCAATAACAATACCGCAGAAGCAGCTCACCTAAATATAATGCAGTCATATTATCAGTTACCAATTACAACATTTTCCATCAATATATTCACTGGAAGATGAAGTAGTGAAAGATATCAGTCTATTACATTTTAATAGTTTTAACCTCACTCATTTAATGAGAGACCACTTTTTCTATACCACAAGTGTTTGTGTTGGAGGAAACAATTAAACTTTATAGTTTTCTCATCTTTACTCTCTGATCTGCACAATCTGCAAAAGATATAGCACTAAAATAAATCCCAATCTTCAATTCATTCTTAAAGAAATAATGGAATGTATGTATTGGATTATTATTTATTGGGAAATTTCAATTATGAATGATCTCGACTTATATTACCAACCACTCGTAGCCCCAATAAAGTCTGATAATCCGCAGTGCAAGACCAGAGAAAACAACTACGCAACGACAGAGACCATAAGCCAAATTTAAATGTAAACAGACTGTCTTGACCCTGAGCAGCAAAGCAGCCACTTAACAATTACTGCAACCTGATGAACTCATAGGACGCAGAGCTTTGTTCTGCACACACTATATTAATGACACGGGTACACAAGACAGATCAACAGCTGGACTTGCAGAATCAATAAAATATTCAGCCGGCGGCTCCACACTCGGCTGAGCAGCCCGAGCTGTCCTCATTGTTTATTCAGAGGAGCAGCGGCTTGTTTGTCCATAATGAGCTTCCTCATTAAGGTATGGAGGGATGGATCGGCAGAACGAGTGTGTGTCAGAGGGCAGGTAGGCGTTTGTAGAGTGAGAGATGCTGCTGTGTGTGCTTGCGCAGTCTAAGTTCTGTCTGCTGTTGTGTACCGGCAGGCGTTTGGACTCTAAAGAGCTTGGAGGTGATTAGACGTGAGCCCGGAGCCAAAACAATGATCCATCGGTCTGCAATGTGTGTGTAAATGATCTGTTGTCTGGCCCATTGTGGAGTCCTAAAACCCCCACCCTCACCGTCACAATCACGTATATTGATTCTTAAAAAGCACCAAATAATTGTCAAATGATAGTGCTGTTGATTGACTAACTGATTAACCATTGTAGCATCTGACATGTTTGTCTAATTTGCATATGTTGGATGCCATATTTTGCTTCTCTGACTTCATGAAACCATTAAAAAAAATCACACAACAATCCCTTTAGTCAGCTTAAATACTTATCAGCACTGTTTTGTTACTCTGTTAATCTTGAATACAAATTAGAGTTTTGATTCTAGATTTTTATGGACTGAATAAATATTAAATGACACAAAGTGACGCCAGATGATGAAAACCTTGTTTCTTTGTTGTACAAGCATCTATTCTTTGTTTCATCATCTCTCTCCCTTCCCCTTTCATTCCTACAGCCAGTCTTTTGGGATAATTTTGGGGTTGAAAGGGAGGGCGCAGAGTCTGGCCGCAGGGAGGAATCGATTGTTGAGTGGAGGGAAGAAGAGCGGCTAAGTGGAACTACTCTGACTCCGGAGGGGGGAAGCACTTGGACTACTGCCCTGCTGCAATCCACTACATGCAAAAATATATCTACTTAAACAACACAAACACCACTCTGCATTCAAAGACAGGGCGTGAGTAATTTACACTCAGAGTATGGTCAGGATTTACAAGGAAAACAGATCCACAGACTATCAAGGATTCGCTCCTTTAGCATCCCCGAGCTGCTATGCGATGCAGGTTTACCTCAGCTGGGACCAAAACAACACCTCCGCGCTTCAAGGTCACATTGAGACCCACATAAAACTATAGAGGGGCAATCCAATGAGAAAAAGCCGACATGTCCTACGCAGGTATAAACAAGCGGGTCAGAGGTCAACCCATCGGTGGGATCCGCTCAAATCTCCAATCACATTTTCTGATGAGCTTAAAAGTAGGCTAGAGAGGTCTATAAGGGATTCCACGGCTATCTATAGTGAGCGTGTAATGATAACCCACCATGCAATGAAGTCTCTATTCCAGGAGGTCTTACAGGAAGGATTTCATAGGGGAAATTAGTCATTCTGACAACCGCTTTATCTACTTCTGCTCTCTGAAGACGATCTCTTTTTGCCTCAGCCACTGCCCCATCCTCTCTGTCACTTCAACATATGCAAAAGAGCATGAAGTTTTCCCATTAAACAATGTAAAACTGTCAAAAGCTGCACATGATTCCACCCTTTTTTGGGACACTTTCTGAAAAAATTATACCATATGTACTTCGTAAGTGCTATTTGGTATAACTCACTCTCCAAGCTTCTACTATTGGAGATCCCTGAGGACATTTTGTTGTACAATAACTTGCTGCATTCCTCTGCCTGGCCCTTGAGAGAATTGCTATAGTGTCTCCTTTAACTTTCAAGGATTTGCTCCTTTTTATCAGCTGTTGGTTTCCTAAAATGAGCACAGCACTTATCCCCGTAGAGCCAACTTGCAGCGGGAACTGGTGTATTTTTGCTTGCAGCAGTGATTCTCCTGCCTCCGCAATTTGCCCTACCATCAAGTGAAACGATCATCAGCTCCACGACACGGAACTCAGCGGTGAAAATTAACAGGGCCACCTTCAATCAGCTGCGAGCATCAGAGAGTGAGTGTTGATGGACGCCATGTACGTATTTTAGACATTTGCATCAGCTGTTCCAGCGCTCTGTATTGACATTGACAAGATTATTCATGAGCACCGTGGTCTGTTTATGTCGATTTTGACAGTTACAACACAGCCACGGGCATTTACAACGCTTTATATAGATGTATACACAGTGTAAAGTCAAAACCTACATCACACAAAAAAGAGATATGACTCAGGAGCTCCTTTGTGCATTAAATGCTGCGCAAAGACAGAAACTAGCTGTGGCAGAATCTGTATACTAGCAATACTAGTAAACATTACTTTGTTGTTGCTTTTTTTTGTTTTGCACAGCTATTTAGCATTCCTAAGAATTGTGCAATGCAATTCCTCCCCTCATAATTCCTGTCTACTGCCAGTGCAGGATGGAGTGGTGGCCAGAAGGGTGAGGAGGTTGGGGTGGAGTGTGGGCATGAAGTGCATCATATTTTCATGCATGGAACTGGAATCTGTGTCCCACTTTTTGTTCCCACACTAATGGCATCTCGTTGGGGATGGCAAAATTGCTTGGTCAGTCTATCACTTGTTTGCAATTGAAACAGTAAAAAGACTAATACACAGAATGCCATGAAATCTGGTACATACAACTATGGTGGCCATCGGATGATCGAACTTGCTGTGTCTGTGGAGCCACTTGTGGATCCATTGTATTGCCTTAATTGCCTGTTACCATAATCTCTTCCCAACACTAACTTAGTATTTTAACTGGCTAACTTTTACTTTCCCTTTGTAATGGCTCATTTACCATGATCAGGATTTTCCACTAACTTTAACTACACCATAGCTATTACACTCAGATTCTGTAGAAGGAGAAAATGTATAATCAGTAGTTTTGCAAGGTCATGGAATCATTAACGTACTTCTGGGTTGGGCAATGAAGGAAGAAAAAAATATCTCAGTTAATTTCAACAGATTTCCCATCATACATTTCATGACATTCTCGGCTACTTGTTTTCAAGCTTCTAAAGTGAAACGCAGCAGCAGCCTGATCTGAATTTACATCATTTAGCTCAAAATAATCCCAAATGGGACTATTTGCCGCCCCAAAATATTCTACATGAATTGTGCAAACTGCAGAGCTGTTTGCAGTGGGAGGAGAGCTGTTTTGGTATGTTAAACTGAAGCATCACGGGACAAATGAAAGCGGGAAAAGGAGAAACTATCCCCTCTTGAGAGATGTGTCTGAATAATTTCAATTGGAATTTAGATGTTTTGCGCAGATACAGGCGAGGACATTGTATTTCAGTGTTGAAGATGGAGATGGAAGCCAGCAGTTCTGGATTCTGACAGTGCGGTGAATCCCAGGTAATCCCAGGGGGAAGCAGCACAGGGGGCACTGAGACTTTCAAGCTGACAAGAGTCCATATGGGACATTGTGCACCACCTTGACAGGTCACAGCTCTGTTCTGTGCAGCCCAGAGGTGGATGTCAAGGTGGGAATCTCTCACTGGATGTAGGTGGCATGTATACAGAATATGTCAGCATATGGAATAAAAGTTTCAGATTTATAAATAATTCAACACTATGATCTTTTAGAAATGAGAAAAATCAATGTCTTCTTTTCTACTGCCCTTTTCTTCCTGCGAGGCCTGATCTTGATGTTATTTTGGTGTTCAGATCTGCTCAGATACTGCAGGCCTCCATTAGCTACTGTGAGAGGAGGTCATTAAAAACACAGACATTGTTGCTGCTTGGCACCCACATCCTGCCTCCGACGCCAAGGACAGAAGAAGCTTCAAACGTCAATAGAGTCACAGTGCAACTCCGACAAAAGAGGAAGGACAAGCAGAAGAAAAGAGGAGAATAATCACAGCAGGTGTTGATTGATTTGTTTTTCACACAGCCTGTTGCACATTGCCCCGAACTAACTTAGATCAAGCGGGCAGCGGGGTGGCGATGGCATCGTTTTACTGCAGGTTGGCGCGCTGCCACAGATGCACAGTCCTGTCTGGGGTGTCACAATGCGTGGTATGCCTTTTCTTGGCAATAAACTACAGTCTAGTGTGAAAACATTTCTGATATATCTTGATTTTTTTTGTCCTCTTTCTTCTTCTCATCAAATCCAGACAGGCACTCAAAGACAAATCCGGTTTCATTTATCGATTTCACTGAGCTAATGCCCAACAATCACTGCATGGGAGCGCAGTGTCATCACAGATTCACAAATATATTTGTAAATGTTAAGAATTCGGCTGTTTTCTCCTTCCAGTCTACCGACCCCCGGCTGTCTCATGACTCATCCTGTCCTTTTGATGCATCTCTGATGTGATGATGTGATGCTGCATTAGCCTCACTGCTGTATTGGGCTGATGTCGCGTCCTGTCCTCTATGCTGCATTTCATCCGACTCTGCAGCGGCCCATTAGCCCTTGCTGTCTCTCACGTTATGTGTAATGTGAATCCAGCAGGGCGCATCAGTATCTGTCTGTACCTTAAGCGGCCTGTTTTACACCTGTGATTCACTGACGACGCTCATTAAAATATTTGCCGAGAGCGACGACTACCCCGGTGTGGAATAATAAAAATAATAATAATTTCTCTCATCAGGTCAGGATCAAAACATTGCGGAGCTTTGTTTGGAAATACTTTTACATATTTTACCAGACGAAAACTCAGTGGTTCTGTAAAATATCTGAAGGTCAATGAGATGGAAAACCAGCATGTCGGCTGATGGGGAACGTTTAAGAGAAGTTCAAAGCTCCCTGTACTATCAAACCCCCTGATTTAGAGATAAAAAGAAAAAATATGAGCAGCTATGATTAGGATTTTAAAACAACAGCAAATCAAATGAGTACACTTGTGTGAAATTAGAGACCTGTAGTGATGATTTTCCCCATTGTAGCCAAGCAGCAACCTCCGGGGCTGAAATACGAAACCAACACAAAAAAAGCCAAAAACTGCAATTCCCTTAATGGCCACTTGAGGCTGCATCCAAAAGTGAGTCAATGCCCATAGCCCCCCACATTAAAACGTTCAACTTTATGGCAAAAATAAACATATTTGCAGTCTGGTATGGAACATGGTTTTCGTCATTATAGCTAATTTCCCCATTCATGGCTACTGTACAAGATGAGTATTATTACAAAACACACCCATTTAAATTGTATTAAGGTTTAAATTTATGCATAATAAAGGATATGGCTGCTTTGAATAACAGGTTGGTGCCATCATAGGATGTTAAATCCGCTTATATTCCACCTCTTTGCTCATTTCTGGATCAAGCCAGGACTTAGGAGGAATCAGGCACTGCCAAGGCGATGACAGCCAGAGCAACCACATTAAGCTTTAGGGTGATAAGGAAGAACAATGCATCTTTATATACACTCAGTGGTTGAATCTGATCATGAACACAACAGACATGAAGTTACTGTTCAAAAAAATGGAAAAAAAAATTCTCCACATTTAAGAAGCTTAGACCAATGAAAGGATGGTATTTTTGCTTGACAAATAAGTCAACAAGTTAACAGACTGCTACTCTGACCATCTGACTAAGCTGGATAAATTTAACCCTCCTGGATTTTCATCACCCTGGAATTCACAGTAATGACAAGGACTGAAAGAGGAGAATCAAGGAATAAATCCATTTTCCATGAGCACTTGTAAAATGAGATCCATTCTGCCACAGTAATCTCTTAATACCTTTGTAAAACCTGTGCTGTGATATTAATGATGGCCCAGAGACATGAGCACTGATCCACAGAGGCGCGAGTTGTAATAGCGCCAGTTAATGAAGCTGAAAGGTGTCTGCATCAAACATGACTCCGAGCCATTTCTCTCGAGTTTCACTTTGTGTCCTCTACTTTTTAGATGATATTAGCATCTATTAATGACCCGGGCCATACTGCAGCAGTCATCACCACTTTTGTTCCCGCTGCACGACGACATTCATGCTGTCACCTCTGCTTTGATTAAAAGATCAGATTAAAAAATGAGGCCTCTACAATAAATTCACACTGGGTGAAAATATTGTCTTCACCTGTGAGGGGAGACGGATTCAGATAAATGAGAGCAGCTAAATGCGACAGAGACGGTGGACTAAAATGTCTGCAAGCTTCTTGGGTCTTTGGTGCTCAGTGGAAAGGTACCCTGGAGGCCTGTTTGACTGACTTATGGAGATTGATCTTCTTCACACTGACGCTCAGAAAGAGCAGAGCAGGTGAGGCCTGTGGAATCGAGACTTTAGCACTGATCTATAATGGATCAAACCCTCGAAGAAGGAAAATGAACAGAGATGGGAAAAAAAGGACTATGAATGAGAAATGGAGAAAGAAACATCAAGAACTTCTAGAAGGAAAAAAGAAAAATGAGCATAATGAAAGAGGTTATTGTACAGAGAAAAGCTGTCTCTGTCTCGGATTTACAAGACATTATAGTTTCATGCCATAAACTACAAATTGCATATTCTGCCCCTAAGACATGCTGAAAATGTCTAGATTGCAACCAACAGCCTCAACAGTTGCAGCTGTAGGTTGCCACGTTTTTTTTTTTTTTAACACCCTATAAAAATCAACTTTCATATTTGAAAAACAGTTGAGACTAACAATCTGTTGCAGTGAACATTTAGCCATTTTCTTGGTAAAGCAGCCACAAGCAAAGATCACATTGAAAAACTCCCTTCACCAAAATTTTTCAAAGTCTGTTTACAGCGCTTCTGCTGCAGTTAGTCAGCCCTAAAAGTTGACATTTAACCGAGGGTAACCTTTAATCATCTCCTGACATCTTTGCGGCAGAGAAAAAAAAAATTTGAATCATCTGTCATACTGTCCAGAATCACTGCTGTCACGGAAAGTCATGACTGGGAGTTTTAAAAAAATACCAGAAAAAAAAATAAAAATTCTGACCGCTTCGGAGAATTTGAAAGGAGAGTGTATGAGTATCAGTCTACAAGACAAGCTACAACAGATGTGGAATTTCTGGTGAAAACAACAACTCTACAAGAGAAAAGGCTTTAAGGATGATCACTAGTTGTATCTGGATCTCAGGAAACGTTACAAACAAGTAAATTAGTCGCTAAAACAGTTCAGAAATGCTTTTCACAAAACAAAAGCTGGAAAAAGGTGGACGACTTATAACCATCCTTTTAGTCATCTATTTATGTGAAAAATGTTGTCTATTCATTAGAATATAGAGCTGTTCAATATCATTTGTCCTTGCAGCGGCTAAATACACTCATAAAGCTCTAAAGATGGTCACCTGCTACTTTCCTATTAAATAAATGAAAAAATTAGGCTAGAATTTGGGCTTATTCCATTCTAATTAAAAATGTTTATGTGCACTGGACTGTTTGGGACATGTGCTGCTCCTGTAAAAATCCTTTAAATTTCGATTAATCATTTAGATTAATCGATTAATCGGTAAAATAGTATATCGATTAGCTGATAGAACAATAGGCATCACTTAATCAAAACCTTAGAGACTGAGTTTGCAATATACAAAACAGACAAAATGGAGAAAACGGAAAGAAAAGTAGCCAAACAAAGGAAAATTTGGGTGTTTTGGCTTTTTTTTTATCAGTAAGCTTAAAAATTATCCAACTAATCACTGTAGCACTCCATATATGAGAAATATATTTGGAATAATATATTTGTACCTGCTGGATGTAAATAACATGAAATTATGACATAACTGCAACAAACTCATTTAAAAACCACCAAACTGTAGGTGTGGTTACTAAACTTATAATACACTCATTCACACAGACAATATCGGACTGAGATGTGGCGCAACAATAAGATCACTGCATGTACACATGTAGGTATATATTGAAAAAAAGATGATACACATCCCAAATGGGGATGACATGGTGGGTTTTGATGCATTTCCTTCCACCACGCGTTGAATTGATTAACATTCATCTCTGTGTGAGTGAGTGGAGACAGCAGAAAGCTTGCATTGCATCTTACACACCCACGGCGATCGATCGGGCCATGAGCTGATGGACAAAAAAGGAAAAAATGAAAAAGGGTGGAGGCTGCGAGTCTGATTGCACAGAGGACGCTTGATGAGAGAACGGGACCCCTACAGAAGCAGGAAACGAGAGAGGTGAGAGAACGGAGTTAATAGTGAAATGAAAAAAAAAAGTTGGAGGACATTAAAAACAGCAGAAGCTTTTAACCAGGCCTGTAGAGACGCAGCAGGCTAGCCACTCCATTAGCGCCTGTACCGAAGCACTAATGACTGTGAAGACGGCATCTAGCACACCTTTCACACCAGGCACAATGTGCTGCAGAACAGACTGTGTAATAGTTACTCTGAACAAGAATATAAGCTAAATAGTGGTGGATTCAAAGCAGAATGTGAAACTTTGCATAGAATCAAACTGGGGATAAGAGCAGCCTTGGGTTCTTACACCACCATCCTGTTTGTCTGATTGTATTCTAAAACAGACAGTAACACCATATACTGTATTCTGCATGGACAAAGGATGCTAAACCCCAATGAGACCAGCTAATCAGGAAATCTGCCCATCAATACCTCCAAGATTCATTACATAGCCACAAGATTTCAAGACATGCTTCTCCTGGGAGCTTGGAAGAGTTGAAATAGGGGTGACTAATGGTGAGGTATGAGGAAAGATACTAGATGAGGTCAGTATGGCAGATGATCTTCTACCAGTAAAACAAAAGGATCTTGTTGAAGTTCATTACAGCACTGTTTATAAGGTACTTTAAAACCTCTTAGCCACAATTTGCCTTAGTCTACATCAAAGCTTGTACACATAAACAGACATGATTAACGTATGTTTTCATTAGGAATTACACTTTCTGAATATATTATAACCTTAAATGTCCATCACGGATGCAGCACACAAGCACAAATCAGCTGACAAACAACAGAAAATTAGAATGGACGATAGAATGGTCGTGTTATCTACCGGGAATAGACACTTTATCAATAGCATGAGAAAATTGTGTGACGATAGATGCAAACTGCCTTGAAAACACAATGAAAAAGGTAACGTTTGGTTGCACTGATAAAAAAAAAGTGTTTCGTTCCTGGCTCATTACAGCCTACGATACCTCTTGACAATGAGGACATCTGTGGCTCTCCCTGTAGCTTCCACACAGAAATCTTAAGGTACACTAGTCTGCAGTCAACTGGCCTTCTTATTGCACCTGTCTACCCAAAACTGTGCTGATGGAGGCTGTGGTGAGTTGGGACTGGTGGTTACTCTTTTCAAGATGGTCTTTGTGGTCTAAAAAATACCCATAAACCTTTGTGTCCCACCACCTCCACCTATAGCAAGCAGCACACTTTCAGCAACCTGGTTCAAGAACTTGACGTTGAGGTGTGCAGGGTATCTTTCTGGTGACACCTGGTTCTGAGCAGAAGGTAATAATGGATAATTCATCATATTTTTAGTTTATGTTAATTTGGCAATTGAGGCTAGGGTTGCAGCCTACTGAGTAAATTCCTGAATGTAGGACTTCAGGAAGTTACTGCCCTCTGTCAAGAAATACTGACATAACAGTCTGCAACTCATGGTTTCCACACCTCAGTCTCAAATCTTTTAGAAAGTCTTCCCAGCAAAGTGGGGGCTGTTGCAGCAGCAGATTATTGTACAAGTTTGGAATGACAAGTTCAAACATCACACATCATATCCTACTGTCAGCCTACATGCACTGTACTGGATTATAGTACAGCTGTAATTAACAGTTCTGTGGATCATATTGTATAACTTGTTGACAATTTCACAATTAATTGGATGTTTATTAAGTCAGAAAACTACTTTCTATTCAAACAGAAGTCCAACAGAAAGCAGATGTTTCCATGTTTAATGAACAGTGGCAAACATCAACTGCTGGGTGGGCCTCCAAGCATGGCACAACTGTCTTGTTTATCTGAACTCTCTGCTCTTGTGCATCTGTGTTGCTATCTGATGCGCTTAATCACTCCATTCTCAGTACGTATTCGCACTCCTCACACTCTCCCCTTTTCATCTTTTGTTTCATCTCACGGCTAACATTCATCAAACATAGATGGCCTGTTTTACGCTCCGTCATTAGTTTGACTTCACTCCCATCTATCTTTGCACTCCCGTCTCTTCCTCTCTGTCTCATCTCCCGTCCGTCTTCCCGAAACAGCATCCGACGCTCGATTTGACGTGATTTAGGTGAACACGACAGGCTCGAATCAGACAGTTCGGAGAGCATTTCGACTTCGCTGTAAATCCAGTATTGGTACATTCAATTAGCGCGGTACAGAGCAGAACACCGTCGTGCAATAACATCGCTCTGTAATTAATGCAGTCTTTTTTTTTTTTTTTTTTAGAAGACAGTACTCTCAGCAACTGTAGATTGGTGGCATGTACTCATTTCTAGTCGCCATGGTGATTAACATCTTCGGCGCATGATCACCTGATTTTGTATATGACTGGTGTTTTAATTAATGAGCCTAAACTGACAGTGTCCTACAGGTATACCCATTACTTTTGCATAAATGCGTTCCGGGGACAGCAAGTTTTAAATGATGCATTTTAAAATAAATTTATTTTAAACCACAGCTGAATATGAAGCTGAAACATGTGTCCGTGGGCTATTTATTTGCGAGGAAAGCCTTGCAGGTGTGTGTGCCCGAGGCATGGTGAGTATTTGTCCCCAGACTAGGCCACATGTCAGCAAAAGGAAGGACTGCGGCATCTATTTTGACACTGGATCATATGTCAAGTGATTTAAAAACAAAAAAATAAGTCCCCAAGCTATCATAATGTAGAGTTTGGAGCAAATTGGAGTCATTGACTCTGTTTATAGCATCAAAAAGACTCTCAATCAGGATCAGGTTTATCTCAGTGGTTGTGTGCATGTTTAATTGGACAAAATGTTCCCGACAACAGATTGCCAAGGATTTGTCAGGAAAAGAAACGCATCTGCTTGTGATGGTGTGCACTGGGTCAAATTTGAAAAAATGTAGAGCACAAGGGAAATAAAACAGAAAGACAGAGAAGGGCACTAAATTTAGAGTTTGCATGGCGGGTGATTAAATCTTCCTGAGTAACAGGACGACGTAAACACTTGGAAGCTGTGCCAGAGTCGAACAGGTCCACTAGAGAGCCTCTTAGTTTGACATAATCTGCTTTGTAATGGTTGGTTAGCTTTACAGTTAACAGCAGCCAATCCAGCTGTCAGAAAAACAAGGAAACACAGTCACATTATACTCATTCCCATCTCTAAACACCCAATCAGGGTGCCTTTAAAGGCTAAAAACAAGACAGGGTGCAGTTTAGTCATTGTTTCTCTATTTTACAACTGCCATTGAATTGATCTGAAAACTGACAAGTGCTGCTGCGATTATCCATAAACTTTTCCATTAGCCAAAACATCTAGCAAAATATTGAATGTTCAGCCTTATGTGGCTCACAGCAGGCAGTCAGACTTTATGGGATCCTTTCAGAGCTCAGCCATAAAAATCCTATATTCTTGATTTTTTTCTTCTTTTTTTTTTAATACGCAGCAAAATAACTTCACTCTTTTTGTTCTCCAGTTGAATCGTTTTCTGTCCATCTTCTGCAGCTATAATGTATGTTGTGCTTGTTGAAGCTTTATGTTATGGGGAGCTTAAGTGCTGAATGCGATCAACATAATCTTCCAAAACGTGCCCCTGACTAAGGCCATTACTGTTTCTGTGTGACACTTTTATGGCTCACATTTTAATCTTTGTCTCCCCCCCCCTCAAGCCACAGCACCAAAATCGGCATGCCATTGTACAGTACAATAACAGAAACATTCATTCAAACTCAGCGGCCCATTATCGCCATCGCATGCTCACAAAACATCCTCTCCTCTTAAATAAGCATGCAACAAAGCAAATAGCCCTGGCAAATCAAT
Organism: Amphiprion ocellaris; assembly: GCF_022539595.1. NCBI lineage: Eukaryota > Metazoa > Chordata > Actinopteri > Pomacentridae > Amphiprion > Amphiprion ocellaris. Next base: position 26,366,483 of record NC_072782.1, on the reverse strand, counting down.
TAAAATGTGCTGTGTGTACAACAGGGTGTGTGACTCTGCGTGTGTGTTTAAGAAAGTCTGTGTTTGTTTTATCGCTGTATTACTCTAATAGGTCACAGAGATTATTCGGCTATTACAGTTCATTTAGACGGTCATTTATGTGTTAATCCTGAATCAACAAAAGACCAAACAGGTCGTCGGCAGGTGGCAGGCAGCAGAGGATGAATCTGGTACTTGACTAGCTCTTCAGAGGCCGCAGGAATAAATGCTGCAAGCATTTTTTATTCTATTAATTCACTGTATGGACACTTAGCTTTTAGCGAGACAATACCAAATCAAATCACTTTTGAGGACATTATCATGTAGTTCACCAGGAAGGCTTTTTATGTGCTAATGATTTCCATAAGCTGGTGACAAAGAATTAGAGTTTTGTCAACAGTTAAAAGGAATATTTGGCAAAGAAATCTATGCTTTGAGGCTTGGAAGTTGGCCGTAAAGAGTTTGTATTATCCTTGTATCTTCTTTATATCTTGTTCTGTAGCATATTCCACTATTGCTCTATTCATGTGTATGCAACCTTTATTTAAAACCCGCTTTGGCTCAACTATATCTAAAGACACAGCTCAAATTTGCCATTTGAGTAGTTATCTCTTAATATTCCCTGTTCATCATCATCAGTGTAGACAAATGTGTGCAGCAGCTACCAGGTCTAGGGACAAATGAACCTTTTGGGGTCAAAATATGTCCATCTGTAACATAATGATGGCCAATAAAGATGTGAAATAAACTTTCTTTGGTGAATTTTATTGCATATATTGGGAAACCAGCAGATGGCATCTTCTCAAAAGAGAAAGGACACACAATTTTCAGACCTACGCTCCAAGTCAACAGCATTGTTTGATAAAAAAAACAAAAAAAAAAAAACAGAGCTTAACATTAGAATATTCCTTTAAACGCAGATACGTGACAATTTAAGAAAAAAATGGCACCTCTGTGACTAGTGTTTTCAGTAGGAAGACATGTTCTACAGAGTACATTTTAGACTGGTGCAACAGCAGATAACTGTGAGGTTTATAAATTTCCCATTTGTGACAAAAGAGGTCCATTGAGACAAGCAGCAAGTAGGTTAAGAACTGATGATGCCCAAGGCCCAGAATGAGTCACCCAGTCTGCAATCACGGCACAATCAGCTTCATTAAAAAGAGGATATTTGAGAGCGAAAAACACGATTTTCTCTCCCATGTGAAACCCGCTGTCATCAAAAAGCCGTCACCACACATGGCGTGACGATGCCGCATAAGGGCTGCTGGGAAAACACAGGATGAGATGCCGTCTCAGCGGTGGGGTCAACATGGTCTAGAGTGGAACCCACGGCTCAGACTGTGCCGGCTTGTTTCCCTGGAGACGGCAGACCAAGTGCGGTTGAACTGTATACTTGCTCCATGACAAGGACAAGTCTCAGGTGGGGTCATTTCCTTCTGTACACCTGGGCTACTGCTGCAATGCTCTGAGACATAACTAGGGCATGGGATATGTGTTCACAGAAACTCACCGACACCTAGAAAAGTTACAAAAATACTCCAGCTGACGTGGATATATAGGAACCCAGTGGGAAAAAGCTACACAAAAGGACAAAGATGAGCATGCACTGAAAGTCAGGGGGAATTAGCAGCCTACAGGGCTGAAAAATTAAGCCAATGCAGAAGTGACAAAATCTGCAGTTCCTCAAATATCCACTAAAGGAAGGCTCCAAAAGCGAGTCAATCCCAATAGATCCCCATGTTAAAATGTCCAACTTTACAACAGAAATAAACATGTTTACAGTCTGGTAAAAGAATGGTTTTGGTCTTTCTAGCTAATTTTCTTGCTCATGATAACTGTAAGGAGGGTTTAATTTAGATAAAACTCAGTTCAATTGTATTAAGGTTTAAAATGATGCATAATTAAAGGATGTCGCCACTCTCAGCTTCAGAATCTGTTAAGAAGACCTATGGGTAAGATCATGGGGGTTTATCCATCTTTCTATACAATATTTTTTCCAGGCAATTTCATTGATGCCTGAGTCTCAAATCCCACATCCAAATGCAGTTGTAGCATGTTGCAAAGAGCAGTAAAAGGCACATCATAAAAAACTACTTATGGACGTCTTCTTCATTTAACTCATCGGGTAGCATAAAAGCTGCACCCTATGCAAAGAAATAAAGGCATTTTTTTTATTTGCCTTTAAGTTTAATTTAACACATTTTATTGTGTAACTCATTTGACATGCTCGTAGTAGCAATACGAATGAATTTTAACATGCTTGTTAAGAAATGTGTTCAAAAACTCCCTCTGTGATATTGGACAAAAAACACCTGGTCAGTGGTCAGGTCTTCCAATAACGGCTTGACGGCAACAAAGAAGATTGATCTGAGTGAATCTTTTTCTCGGGGCCTGGAATTATAGCCTGTCATTGATTTCCACTTTATGGCCTCGCGCAGACAACGGCTCCCTTTTCCCCGGGACAAATAAAATATATAAATAAAATAAACGAAAACAAATGCCGTCACTGTGGTGTGTTTAAGCCTGAGGTTATCACTTCACAGGGAGATATTTCTATTCATCCTCACCCAGGAGGAGACTTGCAAATAGCAGTCTCACACATGCCAACAAATAAAAGGCAGACACAAATTTATTCGTACACACGCACACACCGATAAGAGGCCTATATGTTCTTATAACCTCTTAGATCCCTGGGTGTCCAATCTAATCAGTGATGGATCTCATAAATACGAGGCTGAATAGAGAGCTGATGGTTCTTTGGAAGACCAACAGGGTCTGGAGCTGGACAGTGGAGTCAAGTAAATCCCAGAGACCAAATTTCTGAGTTTGTGGTCAAAGACAAGTAGGAAAATTAAGGGTTTTGCTCAAGAAATTCCACTTGGCGACTTCTCATTCCAAACCTCTCAGCTACCCTGTAAGGTAGCCCCTAAAGTCATGTATAAATTCAGCTTTAGCAGTGAGAAGAACCGCAGTCTGAGTGGAGTTAGCTGCCCCGCTTGCAGAAGCAAGAAGTGGAAGATTACACAAAACCCATAAGGAAGAAAATGAAAGCCTAAACGATAAAATCTTAAAAGCTAAACCAGACTGTGAAAAAGAACTCCAACATAAAATCCCTTTCTGAAAAACCAAGAATATTATGACTAAATGAGTTCTCCGACTATCATTTTCTCTTTTGTGCGATTGTGGCAGCATCCTGCTTCCTGATTATCTGTCTGGAATCAGCAGACAAATGCACAGCTGCACATATGTGCTGAGTGAAAAACACAGAGATGAAGAAAGCTGGAGCATGAAATTAACCATGATTGTTTACATGCAGTTCTTTTTTCTTTGTGAGACTGAACCAGACTGAACATGTTTCTAATATGCAGCTCCATGCTTCGGACCACCATCGCATGCATATTGTGTGCATGTCCACCCGTATGCTTATAAGACAGAGCATATGTTGTCCAGAGGGCAGAATGTCATTGAGACGCCTGTTACTCCACGCTGTCCTCTTGCCTTTGCAGTGAGAATAAGCCTGACAGGCAAACTATCCACTATTGCGTCCTTCCTTTTCAAAGAGTTCTTTTCTCTCGGCTTCCTAACCCTGCCACCGTGCCGTAACCTTCCTCAGAGCCCGGGAACCCGACAGGGATCCCAGCTGATGACTTCAAGGAAATGTTAAAGACGGCTAAATTAGGATCTGTAACTGGCAATTTACAGGGGCTGGTGTTAGCTGACATATCTGACAGTTCACTGTCAACCCGAGAGGGCCTTACTTTAATCAGCGCCTCCTCCGTCGGAGTGTGGGTGACTCGGAGAATCCCTCGAGGTATATCCTCTGTGGGCTGCTCAAGGAAGCCTGACAGGCTCTGTGAAGGACACCTGTTTCCAGTTTCTTGAGAAATTCGGAAATTGAAATAAGCGAATTTTGGAATAAACAAAAATAAGCTGATAGAAATACACTCTGCTTTATTGAGGTGACCTCTAACGTCACCGTGACACATTAGTGAAATGTCCCAATGACGGCTCTGAGGATGAATTACAATAACTTTGATGCCCCCTTTACTTTCCATGTGGTGGAAGAAGTGTTCAGATCCCTTAAGTAAAAGTACAAACACATGAAGGTAAAATATATGATTACAAGTAAAAATTCTGCATTAAAAATCCTACTTATATTAAATTACGTGAGCATTTTCAGTAAAATTGAGTTCAAATTTTAAATGAAAGGTATTGGTTTGGGGCCCTCTGACTGACATATTATTATACATGACATTATTAGATCATTAATTCTGAAGCATCAGTGTGTCAGCAGCTTGTTACTGTTGTAGCTGCTGCAGGTGGATCTAGTTTGAACTCAGCGCGCCAGATAAATCTGAGATGACTACTGGAGAGAAAGGAAGGAAAAACAAAGTTCTGATCATGTTTTGGACTTTACTCTTTGACCATCTATTGAAATAAAACAATGTGAGAAGTTTTAGAGGTACAAATGCCCATTTGGTGGAGCTGTAAACAAGTCACAGACATCTGAAATGTAACCTTGGCTGCACGCTGGTTTTTGTAAGACGCCAAAAAAAGGTGCCTCACTAAAAGAGTTCTTTTCTCTAAATTCTTTAACAACATGTTGCATTGTAAAACCTTGTTATATCATCCATTGTGTAAAATCTACACTTTAAATCTAATCAAAGCTGCCAAATAAAGTAGAAAGTAGAACTTTTCTTTCTGAAGGTAGCAGAGTGAAAGCATTAGGGAGCATGAAATAAACAGTATATAAATCAAAGCACCTAAAAACTACTAAGCTGCTTAGTTCCCTTTGTAAAGTCAAAATTTAAATTCATCAGCACTTTTATTATGATTTTACATCTACATTTAGGGGTTTTCTTGTAAAATGACATAATGAAGAATGTACTTCACAAACATACATGTTTTCTACTGCATGGCTATGCTTCTCAAATAAGCATAACTAACACAAATATAAGCAATTAGTTGAAAATTAGCTAAAATTATTTTATGGGGCATCTTTTTCTCAGAATGCAGAAAGGGGTGTTAAAAAAAAAAAGTATAATTAACTCATAACCATTCTTTAAAACCTCAAAAACATCGTGAAAGTAGAAAGTGAGAACAAATCCTTCCTTGGCCTCATTAAAAGGTCTACCTGCCAGGCTGTGATTAGCATTATGCAAACTAATTGTCTGGTCCTGTAGGTAAATACAGCTCCGTAGCCTCTGCCATCCGCCTCTGGTCTCATTATCCCACAGAATTAGAAGGCCAATTAAAGGGCATTACCTTGACAGCAGGATATCCAAATCCCCCTCCGATGTTCAGATTACTCATAAAACTACCACCCTGCAAGTTTAAAAAAAAAAAAAAAAAAAAAAAAGGACAAACACAGCAGTGGAGATAGATGCTATTAGTTCGATAGCCCTTGCCCATTAGCTTCGTTGAATCACACTGTTGAACATCTTAACTAATGAAAGGACTATTTGTGCGTCGGGCAAATTAGCTCTCATGGAAGCAGCAATATGACAGCTACTGATGTCTTAACTCTGGCAGTCTCCGAGGAGGGGAGATGCTGGAAGGAAGCAGGCTGAGGAGGAGTTCAGAGAGTTTTCTTCTAATGAGCTTTGTGTCAGCGCTGGAGGTTCACTAACAAAACAGCCTCTTGACTGCGGTGGTGCAACGGCGCAAAATCAGGCCGATGATGAGCGACGAAATGCAAGAGGTCAAAGACGGCGACCGGGCTCTTCATTAAATCACCCGTCCCAGGAATAGATGGAGTGAGGATGGAGGAGGAAGAGGAGGGGAACAAAAGGAGGCAGCAGAGAGGTAATAGAGTAGCGGTGGTGTCCCCCGGGAGCAGCATTAACAGACCGAAGAGACGAACAAAGCAGGACGTGGTCAGGTGAGGTCATGCTGAGGACAACAAAGACATCCTCAGGCGTTTTAAAATCCACAGTAAAGACCGACTGTGATCTGACCTGTGACCTCTGTACCCCAAAGCTTAGCGGCATAATGAATTACAAGAGTGGATACATGTCAATTCTGAACAATTTGATTCCAACCTCAGGCTTTAACTTCTATTTTATTTTTTTGTATGTTTTTCTGCTCTTAAACCCATTATTTTATCCAGGTCAGGTATTTTTACTTCTCTTGTTTGGCATGTGTCCATATATTTTTTAAATGCTGTCAAGTAATGCATTATAATAGAGTTTATTTATTTATACAGTTGTTGCCTATTAACTGTTCATTCTTTCTTTTAATAACCTAATTTCCCTGATCAAATTTTCATACTTGGAACACAATTTTTAGAAGAATCTCTCCTTCTTGGAAGCACACGTTAGCGCCGTCTCAGCAAACGGTAAAGTCCTTTAATTTTGGCACATTGTTCCTATGTGGGAGATTTACAATCTGTGCTTAAGTGCGGGCATCAAAAACTATATATATGTACTTAATTGAAAAGATTTGGAGCCACTCACATTTTAGCATGATGCCAACTGTGCTCTTTCTACATTAAGCAAGTCTGTTAGTTTAGTGGTGGCACAGAAGATGAATGTTTTTTTTTGATTACAGGTTCTTATTTGGGTGTTTCTGGTTAAGAGAACGGTAGATGTTTCCATCTTAAAGTAGTTCTTAGGAAATATGTACAGTTTGTACGTTCAGAGAATTAGCTTGGAGCTGCTTAAATGCAAATTAATGAGCTTACAGTTATTCTAGAGTTTTTTCTGTTCAATTTAAAAGATATCACAACGTGTTTTACTCTTTCTTAAACACTGAAGTGATTGTAAAAGGTATTACAACCCTAGAATCCTCAATCAAATCAAAGGAACTGCAAATTACATTGCGTTAGCTGGAAAAATCTATTAATGCCACCAGCATGAGTGCACGTGTGTGTGCTACCTGCATGGCAATGAACTTTCCGTGTTCTGCTGCAGTCATATTTGTATTGAACTGTCAGATTTTATCAGTGATCTATGACTCGCATCAGAAGCATCTGAACAAATCTCACAGTCGGTTTCCCTCTTTGTCTGCACACACACGGTTCAGTGGCGCCAAAAATGAGCTCTAAATTCTTCTCTGATGTAAATACGCTTTTCTTTTTCTTCCTTCAAATTCATTTTTTCTGTCTAATTTCGCAACAAACTGAGTTAAGTTTATCTGCTGCGGGCAGATAAAGTTGTGACAGAGAGGATGTTGGCCCATGCCAGTCAAGGTAAGACTGTGCAGTGTTTTTTTTAGGGGGGTGGGAGTCTTTCTGCCTGCCTGTCAGCCCCTGATAAATCATTCCATGTGAAATATCTCCATTAAATCTGCCTTTATCAGGGATGGGAGCCCGTTCAGCCACGCCATTAGCATTGCAATTTATGGGACAGCTCCCAGGCTCGACAAATCAATTCCCCAGTGTACCTGGCCAATTCAGGCCAGATTAGTTGAAATTAGGAAGGGCAGGTTTTTAATAATGCGTCTGATGATTACTGCAGCTTGGAGATATCTACGGTTTTTCGGCCCATTTCACACCCTCTGCTGATCTTTTGCAGCTCGCTAAGCAATGTCCCACTGTGGCATTCTCTTTTATTGTTTTGCAGTGTTCCACAGCACAATAGAGTTAAAGCTTACGGCTTCGACTGATGCTGCTATGTCAGCACTGTAGATAGACGGAGAATATTACCATTATAAAAATGCTTTCAATAAGAGCCCATGCATAACATTGCAGAAAAGGACTCAGAAATGAAGTAATTTGCTGCAAAATCCACATTTTTCTCTGCTTTATGTATTTTTATGTATGTAACAGGATCGGGAAATGTTGCTTTCTGTGACAAGCTGTTTGTCTCTGTCAGCTCCAGTCACAAAGGGAAAGATGTTGTCAAAAAAAAAAAAAAAAAAAAAAAACCTCATCTGCCGCCTCTACAACCAGAAAACAACCCAAAGCTTTTGTTGACTTTGAATTCATTTGTGTCAAGAGCAACCCACCAGAGACCTTATCTATGGGTGTGAAGCTTTGTGCTTCTATGGCTAAACATGGGTTTGTGTGAAAGCAAATAAGAGGAGGTGATTTTTGATTTTTCTTTGACTTTATTCTTAGTTTGCTCTCATCTCATCTGCACTTTTCTCTCCTTTCTACATAATAATTCAGACAGATGGCTTTAACTTGGAGGTGAATTCCATTTGTGGCAATCAGACATAATGCAATTCTGCTCAACCAGGCAGAGAAGCACCTGCTGAGAGGATATATATATATATATATATATACACACACACACACACACACACACACACACACACACACACACACACACACACACACACACACACAAGAGGAATCAACAAGAATCCTGTCCTAGAACCCTGTGGCTTCTCAAAGAACAGCAGCAATGAAGCAAAAATAAGCTGATAAATGATAAAACAGAACAGAAAAAGAAGTGGAGACATTATCAAACAGCAGATGGGGGGGATGGGGAGCCCTGTCAAACCCCAGATCCTGTCAATAGGGTTTGAAAAGCAGTAGGAAACGAATGGAAACATGGTAGAGGGCTCTGTAAGGTGAAGAATCTTCTTTCCCAGGAAGGGAAACACTGAGAACAACAGAGGTCAGAGGTTGTATAAACAGTAAGCATTCCTTCCTTCAGAGGGAGCGCGAGCAAATAAGGAGAATCCTGTTCAGCTCCTTGCATGAGTGAAAAAAGCCCAAAGAATTGTCAATAACGTCTCCTCTCCCTGCAGAGTTTTCTCCTCATGTGCAGCGCTTTCACCTGAAATGACATGTACACAGAGCCAAGAAGCTACTCAGACATCAGCTTGATGAGCAGCCGCACGCAGGCTTGTTTGTTTTTGTGAGTTTTTGTGCACTCGTGTGCGTGAGGTTGGACCCAACCACGGGCAGTTTGCCTTTGCTTATTGGATTATACAGCATATCTCCCAGTTATACAGGAAAGAGGCTGCTATTAAGGTCAGGAGCCCAGGGTAGGAGGAGGGAGATGGAAAGGCAAAGAAGAAAAAGAAGAAGAGGAGGGAAACTGTAATGTAAATCTGAGACGTGAGCTGTCTCTTTGTCTCTCGTCACTGTCACCGAAGTATGCGTCACCGTCGATTGTAGCGCCCAGAATCCTCGGCGAGACAGAGTTGCTCCCGGCGATCACCCTGCAACAGCTGATAGCCACTAACATCGTTACCATCATGACTGCGGCGATCAGTATGCAAATGTAACTAATCCATTCCCCAATGCAGAAACGCTGTCATAATTATGATACACTGGGACTGAGTGATGGGGGTTTTTAAGGTTAACACAATTCCAAGTGTTATATGTGTGGAGATGTGGGTGTTTGCTACAGTTTTTGGTGGGAAAGGCAAAAATGTCAAAGGCTGATGTTGCTACTCTTGAGTTGGTGAATCAGTATTTGGTACATCAACTGCCTTTAAAGACAATCTGATTATAATAACATCAATAATTTCAATTTTGTTTTGCAGTAGAACCTTATTTGGCTTCATGTAGGATGCAGAAAATGAAGAACTGGTCGACAGATCTAATAATCAGCATTTTCCCAATTATCTGTATCGTTATTTTCTTTTAACCAATGTCCAAATAAGTAAATCAATTCAGAAATGTAATTCTTTGGCTCTGATTCAGCCATTTCTCTCTCTATTTTTGCAGTCGCCACACTGTGTTTTTGAGCAATCTGCCACCCACAGCTCTATATGATTCATGACACATTGTGAGTAATATTCAAAAAACACTGAAGAATAAATGCTGGTAATTTCAAAGAAATGCAAAGCATAAAATAAACAAGGTATTTCAATGATGCTTTATGTTGGAGTTTGTGTTTTGACATCAAGATTTTCATTTTACCAGAACAATATGATGTACGGCTCCCAATATCAATTACAGGCCTCCTTAATTACAAATTTAGGTCCAGATAAGACCATATTGGTCAATGCCTAAAATATGGTCTTTAATTCTGCTTCCCACAAACTGGACATCACGGTATAACTAATTTCTCACAACACGACATGCGCCTGCAGTATAATGGGGCCCAGAGAGGAGCATTATCCTGAAAAAAACCCTCCAAAACACAAAATTTTATGTCTATATGTCAAGAAAACAGTAACTTTACTTGGTAGTTACAGTGACCGGATTTAACTGGTCTCAGTTACTGAGAATATATTCAATATAAGTCAATTGAAAGTAAACGCATGACAATTTGGAGAACAAGGGAATAGAGGTAGTCTGACAAATCAACCAATACTAGCTTATGCAATATCAGTACTATCGTTAATTACACATGTTTGAGAGCATTTAGATACAATTTTATCAGTTGTTGCATTACTGTATTGCAATTATTGGAATTCTTGATACTTTTTCAGATATTTAACAGAGATGGGAAACATCAGAAACTGGAAAGGACAGCTGAAATCAAAATAGGAGCATTGCATTTATATAGTATGTAATGGTTATATGATGCTATCAAACATGTCATCAGATCAGATATTTGTCACTCTAAATCTTAATAAGCCACGTAAAAACACAGGAAGTGCATCCAGGACTTGACCAGATATCATTTTTGGCATAAGGAAGATATATTACTTACAGCATTTAAAGAAAAGAAACTGAAGAAAAAAGAAACTTTTGTATCTCAATGTGGTTCTGTCGATGTGTACATGACTATTCAAACTTTTGCAACACCTATTTCACAGTTGTCAAGCATAAATTAAGAGACTTTTGCCACAAGGTGAAATCCTGATTGGGTCACCTTCAGTGCAAAGCAAGTCCCACTCCACTCCACACCGATAAATAAGCATCGACAAGCTGCCGAGAGACATCATCAGCAAATTAGGTATGCAAGGGAGTCAGAAAGCGTGTTGAGGTCATACATTTGGTGTGGAGACGCCCGTCCAAGCTACTTCTGATGCACGGTTCCCAACATGTGGAGCTGCAGTAGGTCCTGACCTCTGGACACTCCCAACCGACTTCCCACCTTGCCTCAATATGCAGACAGATTATCTTAGCTAAGCTGACCCAGGTCGGCACCCTACGGTCACCTGACTTTGCAGCGATATCTAATGATACAGAGGCAGCAGTAAATTCTGCAGCAGCTGGAACAGAAGCACAGATCAGCCACAAGATTAAAACCACTGAGAGGTGAAAGTAAATGACATTGATCATCTGGTTAAAATGCAATGTTCTGCTTGGAAACTTTGGGTCTCTGCATTCATGTGGATGTTACTCCAACATACGCCACCTACTTAGACAGTATTGCCACTCAAGAACCCCATCCTTCAATGGCAGCAGCCTTCTGGTGCACCACAAATGCTCAAGGTGTTGACCTGGCCTCCAAACTCCCCTTAATTTAATCGAATATCCTTGGGAAGCTCAATCCATGGAGGCCCTGCACGGTGGAACCTGAAAGGATTTGCTGCAAAGTCCTGGTTCCAGACACCTCTCAAGGTCTTATCTCCATGTCACAACTGGACAGAGTTGTTTTGGTGGCACAAGACGGAACAAAACAATATTAAGCAGGTAGCTTCAATGCTGTGACTGACAGCACTGGATGATCTAGCTCCATTCCACAATGCTGACAACTATTGTCATAACTTTAGGACCTTGAAAATAGCATTTCAATATGCAGCTATTGCATTTGTTAAAAGGAAATAAAACACAGCGTCTTTCAAGGATAAAGAGTTTCTGCCTGCCTCAAAACCCCATCATAAATAAATCCTCACTCAACTATTTTTAGTGGAGCTCCACATATTATAGCAGAGCAGAGGAGAGGGGATAAGAGTGGATGAGAGCTATCAGGAATATACAGGAGAAAACAGAGGAGAGAGGAAGGGATGGCAACGAAAACAAGGCATTAGGACTCCGAGAGACCTGAAAGCTCTTCATTTCCCAGGGCTACATAAATCTCATTATTTTCCCCCGCATTGCCTCAGCATATGAGGTGAAATATCACGGCATTTTACATCAAAGTGCTGAGCAATACAAAGGTATCGGTGCCGTTGTTTAAGGCAAATGAAAATGTTTTGCTGAGCAGAGCAACCCTTCACATGAGTTGATGTTTTGTAAAGGGCTTGTGGGTGTGAACAGCAGGAAAAGGCAAAGAATCTAACAGATTATATTGGCTTTTGTTCTTTGTTCTTGGGTATTTTTACTGAAATTCTGAGTTGGGTTTGAGTTTGGAGCCTGTAAAGCCAACTACACGCAAACTACCAGTGCTAATGGGGAAATGTTTGTATGGTAACTCTGAAACATGGTGAAAATGCCTTTGCATGCTGGTATTGTCAGTAGTATGTTAATGTGCTAACATTCAAAGATTCTGCTCAAAGCACTGATGTTCCAACAGCGTCACCGAGTCTTGTTCAAGGCACAAAAGAACTGAAATCACTTCTACCTCTCAACGCTTAAGGCCCCTAAATAACCTCTCAGCAATGTTACAAGCAGCCTCAACACATTCCTTCTCAAACTGAAATTCATAGTGGAAATGCATTTCTCTTTACAGCAAACGCAATCTTGTTTAGAAATCCCAAAAGCATCCTGTCTAGGGAATAGCTGTGCAGCTTTTATATATATATATATATATATATATATATATATATATATATATATATATATATATATATATATATATATATATATATATATATATATATATAGTTCTTATGGACTGGTAACAGAGCTAACACCAGTCTGCAACTGACCTTAAAGTAGAACAAAGTTTTGGGATTGGTGCCAAACATAAAGAACAGCTGAGGCCGATGGGAATGCTAATCATTTTGCAGATAAAAATGACCCTACATATAGTGGGCACATTAAAAACTGACCCAAACTGAAGCAGTTTGGTGAAAAGCATGTTAATGTTTATGTCAATCATTGTGCATTGTATACTGAAGTGAATTATGAATATGTGTAACAAACTTGATGGTAATCAAATCTGAGTCTTTGATAAATTTCACTCAACAGCATAGTGCAAAGGGAAAAGTGAAGGGATTCCCAAAATCTGCAGAACCCATCATCTAGAGTCCATGAAATTGTTTAGCAAAATTAGATGTTATATTTCAGTCTGGCTAAAAGAAGTATGGAGGATAAACCTGATTCAGATGGTACCAATCCATTAAATGGTCATTAGCATCACACTTATGGGCCAGTAGGGACTTTCTCCACTCTCTAGTTGGCCAGAAGGCAATTTATCATCCGTTCAGATCATTGATAAACAAAACGTGACCCCAAACACACAACCAGCCTCTTGTTGTATGAATAAATGTATGTAAAAGCTTTGTAATATGAGTTAATTGTAGTGACAGGGTGTATTTTAACCCAAACTGTGATCCTTTTCTGAACCTAACTGAATAATTTTGGTGCCTAAACCTAACCCAACATCAACTGATAATGTAAGCAACCAGTGAGAAGAAAGACTTAAAATCAGACTTAAGTCACAAAATAACACTAATAATGGTCAAAGGATGGATTTGATCTCAAGTCACCTGAGGAAAAATCAGACTTTCCTCTAAATGTCAACTTTTTTCCTCTTTGTAAGTGCAAAATCACGGCTCCATCGCCACTAAATGAGACGATAACAGCTTACTTAGCCTGCTAGAAGATGCACAAGGTCCCTATTGGCTCATATATGTGGGGATGATATATGACAGGAATGGCTATTAAATGGCCTGGTTACATCCAAATGGATGTGGATCAATAGAGAGACAAATGACATTGTGTCCCTAGAATCAGCATAAGCATGGCTTAGAGGATTATAAGATTTGTTATTGTGTCCTGAAAATGTAGATATAGTGATTTGTCACAATGTATTTTATGCAAAATAACAATATTCATGATGATAGAAGCACATTTTAATGCACTTCCGGTGTTTCTGCATCAGGGTTATTCAATATAATTCATTAATCAAATGTCTTTTCATAATATTTCAGCCTTCAGCCAGTGTCAGTGTTTGCTCCTTCTTCTTTTGTTTCAGCTTCCACACATGGTGTCAAATGCCAACTTGTTCAACCCCCACTTAATGTGCCTATAAGCTCACTATACACCAGCAATATTGTGTGACTTACACTGTGCTGGTTTTATCACACAATGACACACACAAACACACACACACTGGAGGCTAAACACATCATGATCTCTTCAGCTAAGTCACTTCGATCAAATGAAGTCATGTCAGAAAGCGATGAAAAGTCAGAATGTGAATGAATGAATCCTACAGTGTGAACGCAGCTGAATTAAGCCAAGCTACTTAATGTGAATACAACACTCCTCTGTGTGTGTGTGTGTGTGTGTCTTAATACTTTCCATGTTTGTGTGTCTGTGTGTTTATGAGCCATAGCATCACCCCCCGCCTCAGCTCCAGCTACAACTTGTGCAGTTCGAACACCCGGGGAGCGAGATCAATGCTCCAAGTTTCACACTGAGCGAAAAGGGAAACAACTCTCTATGGTCCGTAAGACTTTCTGCACTAGAATGATTTTCCATTTCTGGGAGCCAGGCCTAACCCACAACAGACTGAAAAGAAGAAAAAGAAAAAAAAAATGGAACGATCCGGGCATTTCAGATGCTGTTAAACATCCCTCAGTGTGGCACAGAATGAGCTCGGCACCCCTTTTGAAAACAGAACCAAGTGATATTGGAAAGGGCCAGAAGGAGGAGGTGATATATTAAACTGCCACCAGAACAGTGCGGCAGAGCTACTTGTTCTCTTTCTAGAAAGGGTAAAAAAAAAAAAGTGTGTGTGGCAGAGACTTGGCTTCAGGGAACCTCCGTAATTCCTTTAGTTGCTTTATAATGTGCCCACTACCACTGCAAGATTAAGTAGAGCAAAGTTTCCCTTTCGTTTCGCACCTCAAAAAGCTTTCAGGGTTCGGATTGTGCTCGCGGTTTCTTGACTTGCTCCTGGCCTGAATTTAAAAGACTTGTAAAGCATCAGCGTGCAATTCATCATTTTGAGGGAGGTAATGCAGTTTGCAAACAAGCATCTCAAGCATAAACGCATCAATCGCAACAACGAGAATCTACATTTTTCTCTTGGTGCAACTTCGACGAATCGTTTATGATGACTTTTCCGTACTCCAGCTGCAGAGATTTCAAAAAACTCCCTTTTTTTGACTGCGAACTATGCTGAATGATGGCCTGCACATCTCTGTGTAAAGAATACAATCCAGTGTGACTACTCGCTGCATGCATGTGCCCGCACAATGCTGCAACCGCACACACAACGGCCACACTGTTCTAGTCAGGGTGGAAACATGCTGTACCGGGAAGTCTGACTGTGCCAGCCGGCCAACAAAGTCTCCACTGTGAGTGTGTGAGTGCGTTGGCCTCCTAAAAACACTCTGCTGTCCGTACTGGAGCAGTGCTACAGGTGTGGGCAGTCGGCAGTTTTTTGGGGTTTTTTTTGCTTTTAGTCTTTAATGTTGTGCACAGCTTGGCACCTTTTTGCTGCATAGTGCAAATCCCACTGTGGGGGAACTTAACAACAAATGGGTTTTCTTTCCAAGGAAATTGGAGTGCATAAACAACTTGAGCAAGGATTTCGACACGAGTAAAGGTCTGCCTGCGGAATTAAAACTGATGCTGGTAGCTATTTTTGGATTGGTTTCAAACCTTAGGGTTGTAGTCCTGTGAAACAAAGTGATGTCTAGCAGTAAGTGCTTTGGGGTGAACTTTTTTTGGATGTTGGACTGTTGTTCGGACGAAACAATCTGAAGATACTCTGATGAGAACAGCTCTAATGTTGTGGGTAGCCTACATTACCCACAATGCGATTCAATCTGTTAATTCAGGTGAAGATTTGGATGGTTTTATGGCAGTAACGGTTAATGTAACCTGTCTTTAAAACTAAAAACACTAGGACATAGCATTTCTCACTAAAAGATAAGACTGTGACATACTGAAATACAGGAGAATCACAAAGGGAGAGGATTGAGGCAAAAGTCAGCAACGGGACTTTCACCCAGGAGACAGGCATTTATGACCATTATTCTTAGGCTTAAGTTCTGTTTTCATTTGTTGTTTGGTTAGCCTGAGGCACCAACACTGCATGGTTGGGTTTAAGAAAACATCCCACTTTGGCTGACACTTTCACAACAATAACTACATGTTGGAAGCTTGGATAAGTTTAGGCACCAAAACTGTGGTTCAACTGAGAAAAAGAGCACGATTTGGGTTCCATTGTGGCTCTTTTGCAACATATTTGAATCTTCTCCATTTGAGACTGCAGTTTAGTTGTAAAGGATTGTCATTTTTAGGAGTCAGGGCTGCCTCAGCTACAGAGATCTGGTATCTTCTACACTTGGAGTCCAGTTTTCAGTTACAACCAGCGCTAACTCAAAGACATCGGTTCAGTTTAGCTGTTTTTTTTTGAGTGCTGGTGCCACAAAAAGCTGCATCCAACCATTTTTCAAACATGATATGGTTTTTCAAACAATTCCTGTTAAATAGAGATTAAAAATTAACAAATTAGTAACTCCCTTTAACTTGGAAACCCTTTATTAGATGTTATATAAGCGACCAATCAAGTGGGAAGGATGCATACTATGTAGCAGATCCCCTGTTAAATTCCCAGCTGCCAGACTGTGCCGTTTGCCATTTCCCTAGTCTAAAAATGCCCAAAAATAAATCTTTGAAACAGAAGTTGCATGCACCATTTAGCTATAATTGCACCAAAAGCTGCTTTGTCATTCTTACACTGTTTGCATTCCCAGAAATTGCCTTTAGGCCTGCAGTGGTTTAACTATGCAGCAATTCAAAGGCAAGAATCACAGATTATAGCACAGCAGCAGTATCAGATGTGTGATTTTTCATCCTTTCTGTCCTCTGTATTATTTTCCAAAGCGTCATATAGTTCTCTTAACCTTTTGGGGTATCCTGACCCAAAGGATGGGAAAATATTCATGCAGAGCATGAAGGAAAATAAACAGAAAACCACACGCCATGCTGCACGGCTGCAGCTCCGGCTCCAGGCCTCTCAGGGCGAAACTGAAGGGATTATTGATTGTTGCCATTTAGGCTGACACAGGCCCAGTCCGGCCATTAGCTCGCTATCCTCCCAGCCATTGACTGCAGAGAAACCACCCTCCTTTATCACAAAGGGCACTAAGGTGCCCAGCTGAGTGAACGCACTTCAACCACAATAAGAACAACTGCAATGTCACTCTTCGTTCTCTCTGCCTTGTCTTCATCTCCATTGCGTCACCAAGCATCTTTCTTTATTATTGTCTTATTTCAATTAGCCTGTCTATTCCAATCTGTGTCTCTTTAACTTTCTACCTCAAACTTTGACCCTTTCTAACATTATTTCCCCTGTCAAACACTTGACCTCTGTCTGGCAGCGTTTCATCGATGCCACCTCTGTTTGTCTTGATTTCCCGCAGGTGTCCTCTCACTTCATCACTCTGTCTATCTGTTTTAACCTTGTATGCCCACATGACTTGTCTCATCAAGCTCACAGAAGTCTGGAGAAACCCCTGAATAAAAGCTGATTCAAGAAAAGGGCAGAAATGCATTTGTTGTAAGCTTTTAATCAATAAAACAAATGAGAAACTGGTGTAACATTTAAAAAAGGCATTATTGTTCGATTTTGCAATGACCCGATTAAGGATTTTTATTAAAAAATTACAGCAGCAGTAAATTCTTACATCTGAGATGTCAAAACAAAAGAATCTTTGGACTTTTGCTCAATAAATGTCTGTTCTTAATTAGTTCTGCAATCATTTCAGTGCTGATCCAGAACTCTGAGCTTGACAGGATTAGTTTGTTTCTGTCCCTCGTCGTCTCTCTACTCCGTCTTCCTGTCTTTCCCCTTTTTCTTTTCTTAATCCTTCTCTCTTTCTTCCTCCTTCTCCTTGAAGCCCTGGGGGAGCATCCAGAAGCAAACTAATTTCCCCTCCTCTGAAGCCTCGCTGCTGTCATCGGGGCAGCCTCCCTCCTCTTTGTCAATCTTTCACCCTAATCTCCATAATGCAGTCTCTGGCAGAAGCTGCTGTATGTGCTTTGTCCAGGGTTGGGCCCTGGCTTTGGGATGATGAGCAGGTAGCTATATGGGCACTTTCTCTGCTGGTAATTGCAGCCGAGGCAGACGGAGCACACAGCATGCGGGCAAAACACGCACGCACGCACGCACACACACACGCACGCACGCACACACACACACACACACACACACAACCTGAGTATTATGTTCAACAGACTGTCTCACTGAGTCAGAGGTTGAAGCAAATGTCACAATTGGCCTCACTTTGCTTCCATCCTTTTCCTTCAAACAAGTCTTAAAGTATCAGAAACACAAACAGTGCTTTGTGATAAATAGCATTCATGCTTACTATTTACTATTTTTTTCTTTAATTATTTTAGGGGAAGTCTGGCTATTCAACAATGTCTCGTCTCAATTTGTCTTCACTTCCTCCTACTGATTCTAATCGTTTTTACTGTAAAATGCTTTGAACTCTTGCAGCAAGAAACTGACCAATTTTCTCATGACTTGGAACTTTAATTTGATGTTTAAAAATATACCTTTTGTTGCAGGTCTAATCAATATATTAGCTTGGTGATGTTATCAACCAATATCAGATTGTAACAGATGTCCTGACAGCGGCTTGTGTTGGCTACAAACTGCTGCAACAGTTTTAATGCTTGGACTTTAAAGACCCTTGAAAATGTGGTTTAAAAGTTTAAGTAGTTTTCCATTTAATTTTGCTTCCCTAATTGGACAAAAATAAAATAAAATTTGAGAGAAAAATCCTTAGATGTTGTTAATTAAGAGTTCAAAATTCAAAAGCTAATCTGCTTCATAGGGACTGCTTGTGTGTGGTTTGATCAGATTTGTACGCAAGTGCCAGCAACATAAGCAAACAATCCACCACTGGACCTGCTTCATCGCAGAATATTGGGACCAGTGCAACCAGTTTGGTTAACTGTGGTTCCGTTCCAAGGTGTGTACCAGTAGGTAATGACAGTGAGTGCACATGAATGACACCAGAACCATAAAATTAGTTCATCCAAATGGAATGAAGCCTTTCATGTATGTACACTACCGCTCAAAAGTTTGGGGTAACCCAGACAATTTCAAGTTTTCCATGAAAACTCACACTTTTATTCATGTGCTAACCTAATGGCACAAGTGTTTTCTTATCATCAATTAGCCTTTCAACACCATTAGCTAACACAATGTAGCATTAGAACACAGGAGTGATGGTTGCTGGAAATGTTCCTCTGTACCCCTATGGAGATATTCCATTAAAAATCAGCTGTTTCCAGCTAGAATAGTCATTTACCACATAAACAATGTCTGGACTGTATTTCTGATTAATTTAATGTCATCTTCATTGAAAAAAAATGCTTTTCTTTCTAAAATAAGGAGTGACCCCAAACTTTTGAACGGTAGTGTAATCACATCTGAGATGCAAATTCCAGCACCTTGTGTTGTTTTACTTCATGAAAATGTGTGCAAGTTTTTGTCAAATTTTAGTCAGTAAAATGAGGCAAACAGAGCCTTTTAATAAACACAAAAAATACAGAGAACCTCTCATGAAATAACCAAAACTGTTTGAACTGACCAAACACTGAATAAGAAAATACAATTTTATGACTTTTAAAGGTTCCATTTTGGATTTCTGAGAACTAGTAGCGCAATCAAGCAACATTTTTACTGCTGTTTTGTTTGTATTACAAAGATGTACATGCATGCGTGCAGCTGAAATCCCAGTTTATATGTAACACTTTTCCACTGACTCAGTCATTTAAAACAAATAATTATGCCTGATAAACATTTCATGGGGAGAGGGCTGCACCCAAAACATTTTTTGTTAGACCTCAAGGCCACACATAGTGCCTTTTAGAGAAAAACACTGAATGTAAATGTAACTATGGTTTGTTTACAAGAAAGGTCTACAGAGCATATTGAGCTTTGAAGTAAAAATATGATTTATTTTTGGCTTAGGTGTTTTTTCTTGTACTTTTTATGGTATTAACTGTTAAAATCATGTAAATTTGGCTCTAAGTTGCTTTTATATGTAAGCCCTATTACTATAATCTGTGATTTAAAAAAAAATAGATATATGGAATTGACTATTTTTTTACTATTATGAGTATTAACATAATCCAGAAAAAAAAACTCAGTGTCAAAACCTCTGCCTATAACTTTAAAACAAACTGCTTGTTGTTGTCCTGAAATGTGGTTATAAAAAGGATCCATGTTTCTTAAAAGGCTACTCTATATGCATATATCTTAGGTTTGTTGACCAGTTGCCTTCTGCTTCTTTCATTTTTTTTTTGCATTATTTATTGTATTATTCAACATCATGATCACACCAGGCACACAATAACTGTACTTTATTTAAACAATTTTTTCCTCTTCAGTCCCCATCTTCCCAAACACTCACAATACGGTTACTATCCCCTTAAGTGGGGGAAGTTTTACCTTCACCCACACATCAGGCAGTCCACCCCAGTGGCCACATAAGGCCGGTGCATCATTGCTACCTGCTACGATGCACCTGCAGAGAAATAAATGAATAGAAGCACAGAGGAGGGAATCAGTTTAGTGGCCGCTGTGGGGGGCGTTTATAACACCTGGCAAGCTACCCAGCACCGCACAATAAGGTTCCCAGCTGCTGGCTTTTTATCAGCCGTATCAAATTACCATGTGCCAGGCTGAACACAAGCGTCACCCACAGGTAAAGAAAAAAAAAATACACAATAACTGGGATCAAGAGGGAGATCAGAGGTGAGAGAATGAAAATGTGGTGGAAAAGCAAAGGTGGTGAAACATCTCGATGCAGAGAAAAGTGTTGGAAGAAGGTGGGTTTAATGGGATCAGGATAAAGGTAAGTGGGGCCGAGTATGTTGCCAACGTAGGAAGCTCGCTATCACACTCTAATGTGTTGCTACAACTTTCTATAATACACGCCACGGGTAATGAGAGCGCATGTCATCCATTCAGCCTAATTTCCATTTTACAGCCCTTTGATAGGAGGAATCAGAGAGCACTGGCTCCAGCAGAGACTTTATGGCCGTGGGCTTCACTGTATGTGTGTATTAAGTGTGTGTTAAGCATGTGTGTTGGAGTGTCCACCTCTGACTGTGCCAGTGTGTGTCATCCAGCACTTTGATGTGCTCCTGTTGATGAACTGGACCGTATAAAAACCAATGACAAATTTAATGGCTTCCATAGACAGTGCTGTCGATGTTCCAATTGAGTGAAGTGGTTAGTTCCACTTCTACAGACATGCGTATCTGACACAGTTGCTTTCTTTTTTCTTTTTTTTTTTTTTTGTGGTCAGAACAAGCGATAATCCTGCATTTATGTGCTTGACTGAGCCTGTTGTTCAGAGATGGAAAAAGGTCGTGGAGTCTTTGTGCGATCGTAATAATGCCGTCCAGGATTTGATTTTTGTTGTCACTTTGAGTGCTTTTTGTTTTGCTGAGCTGCACTTTAAATCCTGCAGGTTTGTGGGTATAAATTTGCTGCTGGTTTTAATACCGTGCTGATCCCCGAAGGGAGCATTTACACTTTGGTCCCCAGAGGTTAAAGGTCCCTGCAACTTTCCTGGAGCTTATTGTTCAAGGACACTTCAGCAAAGTTGACATCTGCATTAGAATTGAACCCAAGCTTTGTCACTATTCAATATCCGGCAAAGAGCATATGCGAAATTGAAATGAACAGAAACCTGCAGAACAGAAAATACACCATCACATCCTGACAACACCATTTTGCTATTCAGTTCATCCTTTCTATCCAATTATGTGCAGACAATAACGTCCATAAATAACTTCAACCGTTTCTTTTACAGAGAAAGAAAGGCTTTTCCTGCATTGAAGAATTTCTGGAGCCCTGCCAAAGAGGTTTTAGCCAACACCAAAAGAAATTCACTAGTGCCAAAACCCTAAGAAGCGGGAATAAAAATAGCCATTCAAATCCCCTCTGAATGTGTTTAATGGCAATTTATCAAACAACCACCGAACAAAACAGAAAACAATGCCTGTGGTCAACTCCCCTTTAAGGTACAGCTGCTAAATTATACACGAGGCCGGATTAACAAGCTAAGCTACATTGCTTGAACTGGGCTTGTTAAGCTGAAGCTGATGGAATCTCAGCTATACCTGCCTATTGTGGTGCACAGTTGCCCTTAAAAGCCCATTCAGAGCCAGGAAACACCCTAAACGGCACAGAGCCAAACATGTTCATAGGTCTTGTATAGCATGTAGCTGGAACACAACCTTGAAGACTTACAAAATGATTAATTTTAACATCTGAAATATTGAAATTGGAACATTACAGTCATGTTCCCATAGCTGAGATTTGACTGTTAGAATCCGATCCAAACCCCCAATGACTGGCTTTCTGTCAGCGAACACATGGTCCATTAACACTGGTAGGGTCCAATTTACTGGCAGAGCTTTTCTTTTCTTTCGGTGCCTACTAAGCATCTCCTCTTACCACCTAATACCAATGTTGACAGCAGCAGTGCACTACACATCTAAAATACCAGCACATTTTTCTGATTTAATTCGGAGAGCAATAATTTTACGTGACACACTCTGCCATTTGATAACTCTCATGATTTAATGATATTTTTTTGAAAAGCAGCTTGTGATCCCAGCAAAGCTACCTTGACATTGTGTGCTCTGTGTGCCAAATACCTCCTGAAATAATACGGTGCTTTCAGCATGATAATGGAGGTTTGGGAAATTATCAGCAATTTGAGCGCAAATAGGACATTATTACATAATCCAAAGTGTGTACCGAAATGCGCATTCAAATTTGTGCAGAGCGAGTGTGATTTATGAGCTTAACGGGTTTGCCTTTCAGCTCCATATGTGAGTAATCCCTGTGCAATGGAAAAAGAAAAAGAATGATTGAGGACGGACTCCTCTTTTGGTGATTTTCTTCTATTTTTCGTGCCAGTGATTCCTCAGAGAATGTACCTGTCCATCACAGATGCGCCTGTGGGGGCTCGGAGGGAGGAATTAAGGGAGGAGAAATAATGAGAGCTCACACAGGCTGCAAGGAATTCAGAGATTCTTACCATGTGGGGGGTTTTCCCCCATTTATCCCCTGACTTTAGCTGTGCAGCGCTGCAAAGACGCCACCCTAACAACAGGGACACACCCTCCAGTGACCAATGACTCGCGATTCCAAAAGCAAGGGAGGCTTGTGATCGCACCACAGCGGCCCTTTTGGGTTCTGCACAACAGCGAGTGGAGAAACTTCAAAGAGCCAGGCTGAGCATTGCGCTTGGCCCAAATTGCATTGTCTGTCTGTCAGTTTCTCTAGCAGCACATAGTAACAGCCCCTGCTACCCACAACAAAAGAGGCCAATTGTTTGCACGATACGATTCAAACTGCACCTAGCTTTAAAAAGTTCAATAAATCACTTTTCTATAGCTCATCACTTTTCACGTTTTCTTCTCTCTCTCTCTCTCTCTCTTTCGGCTTTTTGGATTTAAATGACGTTGTTGTTCAATGCTGTCAGAAGAAAAACTGGTCGCAAAATCAGATGGAGGGGAGAAAAAGAAATGGAGACAAAGCACAAGTATAATGTTTTCACTGATGTAGGAGGTGGCAGCGTATTCAGTTTCCCCCTGAACAGTCTGTTGATTTTATGTCAGATAATCCTGACTTAAGAGTCTCATAAAACAAGATCACATATCATAATCTCATTATTATAATACATATACCTTGTAATTGTAAAAAAAGGCAGTTTTTCTCCACAGCCATCATGATTTAAGATAGTAATTTTATAAATCAAACACAGAGATCTATCACCGCTTTCTCAAAATTGCAAAATGTTGGGTCATTTTTGGTTATTTCTAAACTCATAATTACAAGAAGATGTCTCCATTTTCTTTTCTCCATTTCAACTGTAATGTGCTTCTTCAGAACGGGACTTTTCCGTGTAACAAAAAACACAAACAACAGAGCTAGAAGCAGCTGGAGGTAGTCCAGATTGTGCAAAGATTTCAGTCAAACTACATAGACTCATCCATCACGCAAACCTGACTACAACGTGCACAGGTTGGGCATCATCATCGCTCCATCTCACCTCATCTCTATTGTTAAGTATGAACTCAAGCACTTTGCGGCCTTACTACAGGCTTTCCAACAGTCTGCATCCCTGAGCTGTATCCCGGACAACAGCCTATTGCTCAGCAACCACCTGTTTCCACGGGCATCGCGGTAATGAGCTGCAAGAATAATGAGGTTGCGGGTGAGGAGCATGGAAGAGAGAGCTGGAAGGGGGTCTAAACGCAGGAAGAGGGGAGGAAGTTCCCATTTATAATTCATGTCAGGAGAAATATCATCAGCACTGTGGCATTTGGAATGAATTATTGATTGTGTCTTGCAAGCTTTATGTAAAAACTTGCACTTGCAGGGTCCTGATGGACAGTCAGTGAAGTAAGAGGGCACAGGGATGGAGGAAACAGCCACAAAACTGTCTGCAGAGGCACAGGAGTGTTATGAAGATAAATTTCCTCTATGGGGACCAGCGGCTGTAGGCTTGGATCAAGGCGTGTGCTGTTGGAAGATCAGGACTTACATTGTTCATGTAAGTAAAACCATAGCAATACCATAATGTAAGAAAGTCTTTGAATGGTAGAAGCAGTGGTCTTTATTTCTAGTGGTGAAATGTTGTGGGAAATGCCCCGTCTTGTTGCTTCAAAGTCATCAGTATCTATTGTCTGCTGGTAGAGAACTAACACCAATTTCCTAAATAATATACACAAATACTGCAGATTAGCTGTAGTACCTGCTTGCACCACCAGGTGAAGCATTTTGCCATTTAATACTGCAGCTACCTGCAGAGGCTGTTGCTAGAACTACAGGCATTTTCATGTTGTGCTAGTAAAGGTGCATCATACCATGACAAAGTTTAACAAAGCTTAATGTCCTCCAGCCACACAACATACTATAGATTTGCTTCAGCACCTTTATGCACCACCAGGTAAACGTTTTACCGTTTAATACTGTAGCTACCTGAGGAGGCTGTTGCTAGGACTACAGGCATTTTTGTGCAGTGCTAGGAAAGATGCACCAGGACAAAGTGTTTTGTGACAGTTGATGACCACTAGCCACACAGCATGTATTGGGACACACTGGGTTCAATTAGGGCAGCATTCCTAGATCGTTATAGCACATACAACAATGCAGTCTTTGCAGCTGACATCATATATCTGTTGACTGAGGTAGTAATAGCACAGGATAGGTGCCCACTGTGCTTAATTTGAGTCATTAAATAATCAATTATTGTTTGATAATGCTGCACGTTATCAAGAAAATTTGTGTCCCGGGGGTCTGCCACAAATTGTACTCTCACTTTAGGATGACTGTGTGATAGCAGACTTAAACAAAGGATCGGGCCAATACTGATTACTTAAATAATGCCTTGATCAGCCTTGATCCCAATCTTTGAGATTAGCTAAGGACATCCCTATGGGAATCTTCAAAGTAAAGTGGCATCCAAAGTGAAGTGCAAGTACCTCTGAAATATGCCTACATACAACAATTAGGTTAATATTAGTGCATACTGATAAACATTGAGCTACTAGACTAGACAGAAACACAACAAAATCATTTGATGTACAACACATTGAGACCATACAGCCTTCGGGTGTTATATCTCGGATCAACTAGCCACGGCTGACTTAAAACAAAGAAACAGCAAGTTTTCCTCCTTCGATCCTCATTCCAGCACCATCATATTCAAATTAAAGTGTGACACCCACTAACAGTTCTAAAGCTTTTCTGCAATAAATCTCCAAGCACTTCTTACCCCTCCACAAGGGCGATGTAACAGAGAACCATAGCTTTAAAAATCCACTTGGGCCTTGACAGTAAAGGGCTGCTGCTGAGGACATGGTTGCTAATGGAAGGAGCCACATTCACCTGAGAGGGTGACCCTTAAACCTTCCTCCAGCCTGACAGACACTGATCACTAGCTTGTCTGCAGTTCTATGAATCAATACCAACAATAACGCAAAATACATGTTGCCCTTCACAGTGAATGGCCATCGTTGCCTCAAGTAAGTTTTTTTTTGCCAGCTCCTTCAAAGACTAGAACACATACAGCGCCACTCACTTGCCAAATTATGGCACTTCTTAATAGCTTAATTTTTGTCAAAATAACAACATACAGCATGCATTCCTGTGCAAGCCTGTCAATATATGGAAAACCAACAAAAAGACAGGAAAGAATTCAAGGGTTTGGTGTATTTTGCATGTTTTACAGTGTTCCTACAGTGACAACAAATGAGCACAAGGCCGTGTCGAGGGTGTGCAACTGAGGTTAAGACATACTTCAGTAAATAGCATTCAGGCAGACGGGCTAACAGTGGCTGAGGCACGTTCCAGATGTTAGTAGCACTGGGCGTGGATGCTATGCAACTAGCTATTTTCAGCCACGGAGCAAAGAAAGGAAATGAAAGGAGCACAGTTCAGTGTGCACGGAATTCAGGGCAGCAGAGAGGGTAATCAAACACCGCCGACCAATGGCAATCACACCATCCCGACACAATAGCGGCTTTCCTGCCGCTGGCTTAGTCTTATCACAACACACTCACAGCGAGAGTGCTGTGAGATGAATGAGTGGGGAGAGGAGGACAGTGAGGAAGGGGAAGAGATGGATGGGGGAAGTGAAAGGGAAAGAAAAGTCGTTGAAAAAGGGAGCAGTTGGTACAAATTAAATCAGGGAACTGGTGTGTGTGTGTGTGTGTGTGTGTGTGTGTGTGTGTGTGTGTGTGTGTGTGTGTGTGTGTTTGTGCTGAGTTTCCTTCACGTTATTGCTTTCCATCTATTCGAAGGTGTGTTTTGTGTACTTGACATTAGACTGATTATGGGCTTTAACTCAGACCAATATGAGGAGTCATGTCATTTGACTAGTCAAAATAACACAGATATCTGTGTTTTTTTTATCAATCCAAATAATAGGTGCAGAAATCTCAAATGTCATTATGACTAGTCCACACTGTTGTATAACACTGCTCATGTGAGGCTTCCCATTGGATATTGGTCCAGCAAACCATTTGAACAGAATTAGCAGAAGTAATGGTGGTTCCTGTGGTGGATAAGGATGATTAGAAAATGCCAAGAAATAGAGAGAGCTCATTAGAAGGGAGTTTGTGGAGAACGAGGGCTTGTTTCATTAGAGACTTCTGGTCGAAATTTACTGAAACTTCGACCTCAGGCTGCTCTGACACTGCAGTAAAATGGCTCACCAAATGTGATTATGGCTGTAGTACGGTTGAAAAACCTCAGTCTCCTACTTGTTGTAGTGTCTGCCATAATTAGAGATATCTGCAACATCTTTTTGACTAATCAAACAAATTCAAAATAGCTA
The DNA here is from genome assembly GCF_022539595.1 of Amphiprion ocellaris. Classification (NCBI taxonomy): domain Eukaryota; kingdom Metazoa; phylum Chordata; class Actinopteri; family Pomacentridae; genus Amphiprion; species Amphiprion ocellaris. The sequence goes on along the minus strand of NC_072782.1, from coordinate 26,339,159 downwards.
AAATCATATTTTGACTAGGTATAATCCCAGTTTCAGATCTTTATATCCTCTGTCTGACTGGTTCAAAATGAATTTAAGATACCAAGAAGGGACAACGTGGATATTTAGAATTGTGGAGAATGAAATTTACCTTCAATGAGAATTACAATCAGAAAGAATTAAACAAAATATCTGAAAATGGAAACACAGTCAGACATAATTCAGTTGCAAAAGTTTGCAAGGGGAATTGCAGACATTGCAGTTGCAGTAGTAGATATCTACAATGAGGAATCCCAAACACATCGACGGTAAAAGTGACGTTAATTTCCCAAGGATTTGGACTTTGAAAACAAGAACTGAATTATCTGCAATACATAGATCTGATATCTTAAAATGGCCTATTTCTTCCAAAGAATATGCAGATATTCTTATCCAGCACAAACTATCACTTCAGTTTTTCAGTTCTAAGGACAAAGTTCGACTGTGAAGTGAAAAAGTTTATAAGTGCATGTGCTAATCATTATGGCGAGTTCCCTGGAAAATTTGCCAACTGTCTCCTAAATTACCTCTGCCAAGTGATAGCTTTTTCATATAAACAAAGACCTCACACTGAGCACCAATTTCCATTCAAATGCAGGCGACGAATAAAATCCATTCACCTTGACACTGTACTATCAAGTCGATGAGCATCATGCTGATGGCTGCAACACTTCACCAGTCAGTCAGTCATGACTCCAAGGCTGTTTGGATGAGCTTGAAATTGATGCAAGCCACTCTGTCTGCATTTCAAACAAATGACGCTATTCCCTTTAATGAAGACGGCAAATCTGTCAGAAAGTCTCCTTCCTTCACTGCTCTCCAGTCACAGACGGAAAATTACCAAACTGTTGATAGATGGTTAACAGGTGCAGGCTAATTATGCTAATCATGGCAACAGCCAAATAAACTGATTGCCATGTTCATTTAAATGACAGCAATGTTCCTTTGGTGGCTAATTAAAATAGGTTGGGAGAAAGGAAACGAGGCGGCTGGGTTCGGAGAGAGGGAGGTGTTTAAATAAAAGCGTTCTCTGAGGTCTACTGTAACAAGCTGTATTTCATTGGTTTAATGATGTCATAATGAATTTCTAATGATGGGGGATGGGTTCGGGTGTAAAGAAGAGAAGTGCAATGGCATGCACATGAAACCACACACTTAGTTTACTCCAGCAACAGAAAGCAGAAGGAGGGAGTTGAGGCTAAAGCAGTACGTGGTATAGTGTGTTTCTGAATGAAATGAGTTAAGTAGTGAAAATAAAATTCAGTGGAGGACATCGAGTAGGTTATGTGCTTCATGTGTTTCAATACCAGCCCTACTGGAAAGGCTATGGGGGAGGTTTGGGAGGTGCAATTACTTTTTATCAGCATCGGGCCCTGTTGGCCCAGCTCTCCCTTTGCCTGCGACCTGGGAAAAGGCATCATTAGAGGGAGAGATGGCGGCCAGAGGCCAGGGGAGATGAACTCTCGGTCCCCTGGTAGCCAATGTAGAGGTATGAAAGGTAGATAGGGGCTGATTAATGTTTACAGAAGCAGTTGCTATCAAAAAACACTCTCCATTTCTTCTCTTGCCACAACTTCTCTGTTTTAATTCAGCTCTTATCTCAGATTTCTCTCTAATTCCTCAGGCTGCATCCTTGCAAACACCCCATTTGTTTTCAGAATATACAGTAGGACCACCAGGAACACACTGAGGATTGCACCACCTTACACACTCTATTTTGAAGTTAAATATTTGAGGAAGCAACACTGGCTTTGCAACCATGCCGTCTGGTTTTCTGACTTAATCATATAATGTGAGCATACTGGATACAACCAGTGCTTTTCAATATGAAAATAGTCTAAACCACCAACGTGTCAACGCGGTCTCCAGAAAACTTGGTATTCCAATCACATTTCGATCACAATGCAGGAAACGAAAACCTTTGGGTGCACTGAGGCAAAAACTGTCAGCTGGCAGGCCTTTGGAAGGACGGAACACACAAGTAGCATTCATCACGACTGTAGTCAATGACTGCCTCACTATCGATCAAGTGAGAATCCCAACAGAAATATCAAGGATTTTACAGCTCACACGCAGCAATTTGTTGGTAAGCAAATAAATGCACAAATAAATACAGTTAAAATTACATTTTGATTGCAGAAATAAGTCTTTCCTATCTTTAAAGGCCTGAAACATGCTTGCGATCACCACCGTTATGCCAGATTACGATGACGCCTCCTCCCATTGCTTACATGCATTTGATACAGTCTACTGAGGTTTATTACAAATGATGAATCCCTTACTGACCTTTGCATATTATCTGATGGAGTAAGCCTTGTCCACTCGTGGACTCAATCACTGGCTTGTTTGTAGTTAAAAGGCTATTCTTGGTGTATTTCCTTCATGTCTACAGATCTATATCAGCCTGATAAGAACAGGAAACTATTGTCTTTGCTTCCAAGACTGCTATCTGTGCCCAGACCCTGAACTGAATTGGGGGGACATGGTCATTTAAGTACGCTGCTCCCTTTGCTTGAAATCAGCTGCAAAATTGCCAGAATCTGAAAGACTTCATGGAACTTCTTATGCAAACACATTTACATGCTATGACTAACTCACATTGGCTCTGCTGGATCGTCGTCATTAATCACTTGTGGGATTTTGTGATACTGTAATGAAGGCTTATTCTTTCTGTACACCTTATTTAAACAGTTTCATGCCTGTAATCTTTAAATTTGTGCTGCTGCCTTTCGTGGCCTGGACACCCTTGCAAAAGTGATTTTTAATCTTGGTTCAAAGAACATCCATCAAGACCTAAAGGTAGGTAGATGATCAAATTTAAAGTTTCATTACTAGATTTATTTCAGTCGTTGTACATACATTATATGTACCATGAGGGTATTTCACAAAAAATCTGCAAAAGCGCCACAAATTGGCTTCACTTTGCAGCCAAATGTTAGTCTATATTCTGTTGCCAATCATATTGTTTTTCTCTTTCATGTAATCTGAAAGGAGGCGCAATATAAGAATGATAGGAAAAGAGGAAATGCATCATACCGTACTATGATATATATGACAGAAGTTATAATTCCCATTGTTTGCAATCAGATGCGTGCACAAAGACACTTTTGTGTTAAGGTAACAAAAGAGGAAACGGCACATCCAGTGATGATGAAAAAAAGAAGAGGACTGAAGAGACTAACTGCAGGAATAAAACAGCTCCCTTTATCTTCCATTTATGAGGCATTCTCACTATTTAAATGTATGCCACATTAGTAGGGATCTACTCAGTTCAATATATTATAATGTGATGTTTGGCCTTAATGGAAAATCAATGGAGAGACAAGCCCGCCACCACTGAGACCATACAAAAGCAATTTCTAAATTGACATATGGAGGGCCTTTGTGATTGATTCTGACTGCTGTTGGATTTTAATACCGTTCGCTGCGAGCTCATTGACTCTCAGACATCGTCTTCTGGTTTATCTACAAACTGCCAAATGAGTCCTTGTCTCCTTTTTCTTCTTTCTCATCTTTTCTCTCTCGTTTCTTTTCCCCGAGCCTTCTGCACAGCTCATGGCAGGGAGAGTGGATGTGTTGCATTAGATTAGATATGTTAGATAAATGAGCAGATGAGGTTTCCACAAATACATCCTCACTGTAATCAATCACAGGAGATATAATACAGTTCATTCATATCTCACATCTGCAAAGTAATCCTTGCGCTTTAACACAAATACTACATGTTCAATCACCTCAAAAGCCACAGTATTAATATTCCCACCACAGAGGCCTCTGACACAATGGCATCAGCTGTCATCATCAATTTAATGACATCATACTATCGCTGCCGCTTGTTTTAACAGCCTGCTAGCCTAGGAAGAAGCTCCTCTGTAGCCACACACAGTGCAGGCAAAGGGATTAGAAAGTCAGGACAAACAATTCATTTTCAGAAGCCGAAGCCAACAGGAGTATGTCGATCATGGATTACCTGCCAATCCCTTCCCCTGCATCTAACAACCAGCTCCTTTTTCCAGACACACAGGGAAGAAAAGATGTAACAAGCATGAGACCTCTATTTAGTGAGATGCTGTAAACACCCAATATGTTGTTTTTGCATATACTGTCCACTTAAAATTATGCATCCAACACGTAAAACGACAAACCTGTAACAACACCGATCAGCCACAACATTAGAAACACTGATAGGTACATGCCAATGTAACTTTGAAGCATTCCACCCACTTTGCACAACGAGTCCACCCTCCAACAGCAGTGGACTCCCCCAGCAGCACAATGCAAACTACCACACAGCAAAAAACACAACCAAGACCCCAAGTGTGGATTCAGCCTCCAAAACTCCCCAGATGTCAATCCAATCAGGTATCTACAGTATGCACCAGAACAAGACCAGTCCAAGGTGACATTTGGGTACCAAACATCACAAGACACCCCAAAGGTCTTGTGTCTATGCTCCAGTAAATTAGAGCTGTTTTGATGGCAGAAAGAGGACCTCCACCCTCTTACTCAGGTGGTTTTCATCTTGTGCCTGATTGGTATGAACCAAAGACCTATTTCTATCCATTCATCCATGTTCCACCACTTATCCAGAAAGCAAGCTAACAAAGCAGTCAGATGTGCTTCTCCTCAGATACGTCTACCAGATGGGGGGTATCCCGAGGCAAGCCCAGGCCACCTGTCCTGGGCATCCCTCCTGAAAACTGAGGAATTTTCAGGGTCAATGTCAGGATAGTCCAACTGGTAGGAGACGTGCCCAGACTGCCTTTGAAGAGACACATCCTTGAGGAATCCTGATGAGATGCTGAACTACCGAAAATGGTTCTTTTCAATGCAAAAAACACCTGGTGTTTGGACTCCACATACAAACTTAGCAGCCACTCCTCCAATGAAAGCTTCCATCGTGACCCACTCGGACTCCATGTCTCTAATCGCCCTCAAGATAAAGTTTAGGAAAGACCTTTGCGGTTAGTGGCCCGTTTAATAAATACAAAAAAATCCACTTGAATATCCCATAAAAACTCTCCATAAAGTTCATACGATGTGCAAGTGCACGAGTCAGCCACCTTTACTGCTGAGCCAACACACACACATCCACACTGTACTGTACTGTAGCTGCACTCAGGAAGGAGAGTTGAATTTAATTCTACTCAGTCAATGACACGAGAGGAGATTGCTGACCCTGAAGTGTTTACACCACATGCTCATCGGTGCTCTCAGCTCCACACTGACAGTTAATGCAACCGACAGATTAGACTTTCAACTACCTTTAACCTCATGCTGTGTTGTACTGTAGATGCACCCACACAAGCCTGAGCTCTTCCGTATGCACTGTAATGATGGCAAAATGACTATATTTCATGTCAAAGTTCAGAGCACTGGAACTGCAAAAAGACAGCCTATCTATCAAGATCTTATCAGAAAAAATATCACATGCCACCTCTTAAATCTGCCATAGCTCCGAATGATGTTACCAGGAATACAAGCAGCATCATGTCTGCAGTGTAGACAGCCTGTAGCCTGTGGGGAAGCACCACGTTTGAGTGCTGGCTGGAGACTCAAAAACAGAGTATCCATCCATATATATGAAGTTTAACTCACCTTGCCGAAGTCTCTGACGTCAAAAAGGTCGAAAGGGTCGAACAGTTCGCTGTTACGCAGTCCAAACTTGTCGTGGCACACCTTCAGAAATGTCCGGATGTTCTTCAAACACAGGAACTACAGAAGAGAAGAAGAAAAAAGGCAAAACAACATTAATGGAGGCTCAAATTGTGTCTTGCTTTGGTAATTCGAGCTACAGTGAACAGCCAACATCTTTATCAATGTTGCATGATGAAAAAGAAGAATATTTGCCCTCGGAAAGATGTTCCACCAGTCTGTTCAATATTCCCTGTCAATGCCAAAGCATTCTTGTAAATATTTGATTTCCTGGTTGATGATGGCCAGGTTCCCTAGTTCTTTCCTTCCTGGTGTACGATTGATTATTCAGCAGCAGAAGGTTAACAGGACGACTGCTGCTCCTGAGGCTGATGGGTTAGGGTTAGTTCCAGGTAACGAGCCACTGAGAAGTCTGACTACTGACAGTAGAAAGCAGATGAGGTGTCCTCAGACAAGCCCACCACCAAAGGCCTGCTGCCCTGAGGCTCAGGAGGTCTGTTGGCCTCAGACACTGACGTCATGCTGTGAGGCCACAAATCTGTCAAACAACCATGAAAATGCCTTTGAAAACAAAATGAAGCTATAATATTCAGGGAAGGTATTCAGGAAAAAGGACCAAAAGTGGATCACATCAGGGTATTTAAAGATACACTGTAAAAAAAAAATAAAATGAAAAAAATCCTGAGGTAGTAAGGGTGCCAGAAAAATCTGCTATAAAATAGTGGACTACTGTAATATTCAACAACTCATTCAAAGAATAATGCCACGTATCTGCAAAAAAAAGGACATTTTTAGCTGATTTAGTTGTAGTAAAGCAGTTTTCACATCACTTACAATTTTTTTATTTATTTTTAATCTTCAACATCTAACGTGTAATTTAATAAATTTTTTGTGATTTTAAATGATGTCATTTGTAATTGAACATAACAGGTAAAATCTGCAAAACAACATTAATTAATAATTAAGTTTAATAATTATTTACCTTCTGTCCGTAATATACTTTCCTTTTATGTTAATGACAAACATCTATAAAATAAAATTGTTCTGCCCATTTAAATAGTAAAAATGCTGATTTTTGATATCAATATCTACATTGTTGACAGTTTGGGCAATTTTTTTATTTGATTTTTTTCTGGGATTTTATGAGTTCTTATCTGCAGTTCAACAAAATACAGAACACATGAAAAATTGCAGGAAATTGTTAAAATAATTTTCCAAATACCGTTAAAGCTGTCAGGATAGAACGACACTAAAATAAGATGCTTTCAAGCAGCAATTTAAGATGATAAATCAGTCGTTTCTTCAGCACTGTAACTAAACACTGTGCAGCATTGTACATGTATTTATTACCCTGTGTGACAAATCCCCTTTATTTGCCATCCACCACAGTTAAAACAAATATCTCTAAACTATATTGTTTGAGGCACCTCCAGAGAATCTATAAACCAGAGCCTGACTGATAAGCCTCATCCAATAAACCAGCGAAAACCAACACATTGCAGTCCAGTATCTGCTTTTTCAACAGCAGCTAAAAAAAATAAAGCATATGCCAGCTTGAGACTGAAGGCTCATATGGGGGTGATAGTGAACCTCGATATGGAACCTGCAGCAGGGGAAAGGATGCTCATAATAAACTGCATAATACTCTCCTGCCATGAATATTGATGGTCTCGGTTCCTAAAATATGCCATCACACAGATAAACCTTGAGGGCTGGGGCGCAGACCGATAACTGCAGTATTGAAATATTAATGATAAGCATAACTGCCTCCCATCTCTCTGTGTGTGAAGAACACATTACCTAGCATGCAAATCCAGATGCTGCTCCGATATGCCCTTTCAGTTCTGTGTTTGTGAGCAATATGAACTGATGGCTGTGGAAGAAGAATGTACACAGAAGAGATTCGAATTAGAGTGCCGATGTAGAACAAAACGCCTGATTGCTTTTATTCTGCCGAAAGCACTGACAACATGCTTGTTCCTTGTAATGGCTGGTGCTTAAAACTGCACTGAAATAAATTACTGTAAAAAAAAAAAAACGCAGCTAAATTCTAACTATAATAAACTGTTTTGCTTTGGTATAGTTTTAAAATATGGTTAAAAACAAAAAAAAAAAATGCGGCACTTTTTTTGAAGGCAAAGAAAAGAATGACCATTAATGGAAGTATATATTTGACAGGCTACAATTTGTCATACAGTGTTGCCTTTGAATAAATGTTCCCAATCCTTCATCCTTTACTATTTTAGGCAGTTTTAGTGGTATATGCATTTTTAAATGAATAAAATAAAAAAATAATTACAGTTCAAATGTTACAAATACAGTACAGTGTTGGAAAGTCTAGTTACAGTATTAAACAAGAAACCTCATATTGTACTGTATCGCAAAAAAATAAAATGAAACAAGTGAAAACTTTTAACAGTTTTCACTTAGATTTGTTTTGCAAATTTTCCATGTTTTGTTAAATTTAAAACAATATCTAGTAAAATTCCAGAACCAAAATATTTTTTTTAATTTAACAAAGCCTAGAACCGTAAATAACATTAACATCAAAAAATTAAAAATTGGAATTACTACTTTTACAACATCTGACTGTGATTTTTTTTACTGCATTTAAATCAGCAAAAATAGCCATTTTGATACATATTTGCGATTGCTATCTTACAATCTGTTACTGTACAGATGCTCTTTGTTCTGTTAAATATCTAGTAAAATCACAGGAAAGAAAAATTATTTACATATTGACAGTAAAAAAAATATATAAAAATACAGGAAAAATTTGTAAATGTTTCGAAAAATCTGCATTTTTAAAAAACGTTTTTTTCATAAATGTTACTATAAAATTACACTGTTTAACTGTATTTAAATCAGCTCAAAGATATAATTATTCTACAGATATTGCTATTATTTTCACCATTTTTACAGTATTTGAATTTTACAGTCATTCGCCGTTTTTTTTCTAGTATTTTTCTGGCAAATTTCTGCCAGATTTTCACAATTTTTAGATCTCTGCGGTCACTTACACAATCGTTTAATAAATTGCCACTGTAACACTGTAAAAATTCAGTAAAATACTGGTAGCTACTGTAAATAACCGAATAAAATATGATAGTGACACTGGAAAAATACCACAGCGCTGCCAGTATTGAAATTTGTTACAATGTAGTGAAACAATCAACAGCTTTACAAGTCATTCTTTACAGTGTATTAATGTTAAGTGTGCCTTCAAGGCAGCAACAGCAGCACCAGTGGGTTATTCAAGTACAGAATTATACTGCAAAACACCTCCATTCACCAGGCATTGAAAACTGTGCATTGTTCTCATTCAAACCTTTCTGCAGGTTGATGAGCAACAGTGTTGCTACAATTGACCATGAGAGAAATCATCCACATCAGCCTCCTGCGCTAATTAGCTTCCACGCATCGGACACACGCGGCAATATTGACTCATTGTTGACGCTCGGCTAATTTTTCAGATAAAAAGCAGAGCTCCATCTGATACGTTTTCCTGGTAATTTATGACATTTCGGTCGGCCTCCGCGGGCCGCACCTGAGAGCCCTGCTGACTCATTCTCATTCATGTGTGCACATCTGCTCAGTCACAGTGTCACGGCTGCGAACCCCATAAGAGAGGCCCGCCAGTTAGCGAAAAGCAACGCCATTGGTCGGCCAGCCAAAGTGACATTTGCAGTTCAGTGGCGAAGGTTATCGTGTCTGCAGATCCGCACGTGCTGCAGGAAAAAGAAAAAAAAAAAGAAGCTTATTTTCTCAGCTTTCCCTGATATGAAAAGGTAACATTTGCTGGAGTGGTTTGGAGACGAGAGGAGCTCTGTAGATATGGATCAGGAGAGGAAAGATGTGTCTGACATTCTAATGTATGCTCGACGATAAGAGAGCCAGGAGAGGGGTGGGGAGGATTGCTATGATCTGAGTAATAAAGGGAAAAAAACAGTATTTCTTGTGGAGAGGGAGGTGTGAGTGCACCTGGGAATAAACAGAATAGAGTCATCTCCTTAGGCTGGAGCTGCCCTCTGCACAATCAATCTGGAATGACCTCACTGTTGTCTGCAACACATTCAAGGCCAGACAGAATAATCCCTCAATTTTCCAGTCTTACAATAGCAAGGGGAAAAAGTACTAAACTGATGACAACGCTGACTTTAAAGGTTATGGGTATTTTCATATACACAATTAAAGCAGTTACTTACAGAAGAAGTTCAATAAAAGATCACTTCATAGACAGAAATTCAAGCAAAGCATAGTTTACTGTGCTGTTGCAGGACATTTCTTAACCTTTTAAGCCAGAAACTGTAAAAGCTTAAAGAAAAATACGATTTTCAGCTTTCTGATGCTGCCGTTCTATCAGGAAAACTAACCAAATTGAGATATTTCATCAAAATCACTTGAGCCAAAATGTCTTATTTAAAAAAAAAATCGTTAAAAATAATTAATTTGCAGTCACTACATTTTAAAAAAAGAAAAAGAAAAAGAAAGAATTCTGCATCAGAACCATGAAGCCATATTCAGCTATGACCAACAGTCATGTGACATAAAAATCTGAGAATATTGTCAGCTGAACTGCAGGCAGTGCAGATAGGAGACAAGTATGGAAACAAATACACATTTAAATACTAAAATATCTGTGCTAAGTAAAGACAAGCTTTTTTCCAATATTGGTCACGCCTGGGAGCACTTTGAGAAATGTTGCACATGTGGATTCCATTTTATTAAGATTTTCAGATTTTGTAAAATAAGTAGTAAAAGAATATAAATTTCTCTTTTTCTTTTTATTATCATGTATGGCGTTATAACTGTACAAAATATATTTTTGAGTTCTTTCTACTTCTAACTATTGTTGTGCTGTTTTCATAGAGGTACAGGACTTTCAGCGTCTTTGAGCTTTTGGAAAAGCGCTTTATAAATAAAATTTATTATTATTAATATAGTGAAAAATATGTCCAAAGTGAGTAAAAACCCAGAAACTGCATGAGGTTGAAGAGTGAACGAAGGTGCCACATACTAGCTTCTCCATTTCAACTGAATGTATTTAATGTCAGGACAACACCCTTTTCATTCTCTGAGATCTCTGTGATGCGCATCTATCATTATTTTCTCACACAGACTAAACAAACAAGCAAAAAAAGAATCTGTATATATACTAAGGGTGAAAATAACCATTAGCTGCAGCACTACCTGATCAGTTCAACTTTTAATTTAGCAGGGCTGCAGATTCAATCTTTGCTACAACACTGTTTTATCTGTTTCATTACCTCCAGAACCTTGTGGTTGCTGTTACATGCAACAAAAAGAAACTCACTGCCACCTGTGGTTTTATGACTAAAACACTGCAGTAAAAGCCGATTGCCAAAAGAGAACAAACACCTGCATGTTGTTTTTACTTGCCATTATGTTACTGGTTCTGTTTTTGGGCAACTAAGATTCTGCAAAACAATCTTTTCACATGGAAAGAAGAAGAAATCACCAAGCAGAGGCTGAAATACAAAAAAAACATATTTTGTGTAAATATCCTCCCACATGAAGCAGAAAAAAACAAAAATGTGTGAATAAACAAATATGCTTGTGTGCATATCTGCAAGCACATTATGTGTTTATCTCTGCACTTTGAGTGTTTGTCTTTTGAAGCTGCATTTGTGTCAACCTACTGCTCTTTGGCTCCAAAAAATGTGCTTCTCAAGGTGTTTAGCGTAAAAAAAAAAAAAAAAAAAACAAGAGCAAGTTCAGGCCTCACTGTAAATACAATAACTAAATCAAGCTTTTTACAAATAATAAAAGACATTTTTAGGCTGACAGAAGATGAAAAGTAAAGATCGGGGGGAAACAAAACACGAATGAAGAAAAGGACAGGAGATATAAAAGCAAAAGTCAGACAGAGACAGGTGATCTCAGCTCTAGTATGGCAGCAGACTTTTCTTTTACAAGATGGCTTGTGTGCTCCACTGGAGCAACAGTTCTCTGACTTCTAAGCTGAGAGTAAATAATTCTTAAAAGAAGCAGACTTGTAGTAAGGCAGGTGGGGAAGAGGAGAGAGTGCAGAGAGAGGGAAGGAAGGAAGGAAGCAAGAGGAAGGAGGAGAGAGTTGGGTAACAAAGACCCATCACATCCCTGACAAGCCCTTCTACCATATCACCACGCTACATCACACACAGAATAATGTATTATTCCTCTGGGAGGGTGGTCCTTATCTTCACACTCCCTACATGCTCATATCTCAGCAGATACAAATTAGAGCTTCCTCCAGCAACCTGAACAACAGCAAATTAAAGAAATGGGGGAAAGTTTGGGGATGAACAAGGAAGAGAGGTGAGAGAGAGAGGAAGTTTTGTTTTTGCCAAAAATCTGAGGTCTTTGGTGTCTGGGAGGAGACAGATTCAGGAGGGGAACGCCGGGAGAAACCCATGAGGCAGAAACAGCAAAATAAAAAGCCGGAGATCAGAGGAACTGCTTCCAAAATGGTTTCCGGGACCAATTAGTCGATCACAGATAATGATGTAAAGTAAGAATAAAAGAATGAAAAGAAGTGCAGTGTGTGTCCTTTCTTACTGGTGGCAGCTGATGCAAAGGCAAATGTACAAAAACATCAATGATGGCGGCCAAAACCACACAGAAGTTAAAATAAAAAAATGTAAAAAGCATGATACGTGCTTCACATGATATAAAAATGAGGAAAACAACCGGTTTGGATGGATGGAAGTGCAAGAAGAAGGCAAAAGGTGGTCTGTTATTTTTAAAAGAGAAACAGAAACAACCATCTAGCACTAGTCCAGGATCAAAGAAATGTAGAAAAGCAGTCAGAGACACTTTCACAAGTACTAAGGCACTGGTGCACGATTTTCCATGTGTTGTTCAAGCCATTTTTAACCATGCATACTAAGCAAAATTAGCTCAGTTACATTAGCCACATTTATAAAGGAGTGCTTCCTCAGTAGATTTAGACCTGTTCTCTACACAAGGATCCATTATTCGCTACAGAAGTCTCTGTCATGGTGACCCACTGCTAGCTGAACCAACCTCTCAGTCACACAATCACCAAAAATTCCCTTGTGCATTCAGTCCTTAAAACAAGACACAACTGAAATGACAACCACAAATCTACTCATTTAACAGTTTAATTAGAAACATGCATCTCACACTGAATGCTGAAAAGTAGTCAAAGACAGAATCACGAGTACAAAGGCGGGGCTTGCAGATGAAGTTGTACATACAGTATCACGCATTTGGCTCCTGCTCACCTTATTTCCCACGGTAGTGATAATACTTTCATTATCTTGGGAAATAAGCGTTTGTTTTAAATTAACAACATTTATTAAATCATCACAAAAAGAAAAGAGCATCATTGTTGTCCATTTCAGAGCCATTTTCCTGGAAGATACAGAACATTAACGATACAGATGCTTTTTTTGAAGAAGAAGAGAAATAATTAGCAAGTAGAGCAATTAAAGTCAGAGGAGGGGAGGCAAAAGGAGGAGGGGAGAGAAAAATGGGGTTTTATAAGCAGCAGACTGATGTGAGTCAGAGAGATGATCAGATACTCAGACAACCAGTCAGAGCAGCGAAGTCAATGAAAGAGACGGATGCCTGTCTGGGAACTGTGACACAGACAAATAGTCATTCAAACACACACAAAGACACACACAAACCCACACAGACACACAAAACGCCCTGGTGTTGTGTATCTAGGGGCGGTGAATCACTCTGCACCTTCAGAACAACAGGAAGAAAACTCTCAGCAGGTGAGAGAGCAGCAAAAAAGGAGCTGCCAAGACCACAAGAGAAGGCTGGCTGAGCTGTTTCCGACAATCTAAACGTACACATGCCTGTATAAAGAGGCGCACGCACACACACACACACACAAACGTCAGGTACAGGTGATGATGGATCTCATAAACTCAGTTAATGAAGCCACAGACCGGGAGGTGAACGCTTTCTGGTGAGGAGAGATTTATGCTTGGCAGTGATCGGCACTCACCCTTCCCAAATAAACCTCATCCAAATGCTGGACTCTACAGAAAAATGTCCATTATGCGAGCGGGGTAATGTCTCATTCAGTCTCCACAGGTTACATCTGTTAACAGCCAAGAACAGGAGGGGGAAGCCCTTGGAAAGCATCTTAACCTTTCACAAGTCACTCATTTAGCCTGCAGGATGCCAGTACCCTGTAGGATTTTCACAGGCTGAAACACTATGAAAAGTTATATTAATAGACACGAGATATGCAGGATGCATTGATAAATTAGCCCCTTGCCTCGTCCACATACAACGCATCACAGTGTCTATAACTGAAAGCTTGCGAAGTTGGTTTCTCATCCTCTCTAAACTATTAAAAATCCAATGCTATCTCAACAGTTTCAGTTTATTTGACACCACCACAGTACAGGGTTAGATTTACCCACATGTTCCTTTTTATATTACTGCCCTTTAAATTTGGGTTAACATCCTTTGGTTTTACGTTCCACACAAGAATCCATTAACCGCTACAGACTTCTCTGTCATGGTGGCCCACTGCTAGCTAAACACCCACAAAGCTCCCAGCCACAACAATCTAAATTTGAACACGACTCGATGGAAATAAAATTCATAGAATCCCTCATTAAGCCATTCGATTTGATCAACAATTATGTATTGACAAACATATAACAATTAATAAAGCCAATCCTGTTAACTTGCAGGGTGAGTCTTTCCGTGTCATTGTTCTTCTTCTTCAGTTTTCTTTATTCACTCACAGTTTCAGTCTGTAATCAACAGCTTAACAAACTGTAACGTTATATTGCTAGTTGCCTTTGTCAGGGCATGGACACTGAACACAGATCAACTTCCAGTTGTAAGCATTGATTTTGTGCCCAACAGGTAAAACTAGCAACAAAGTCAGCAGATTAAGCCCTCATTCCTGTCAGTCTGCCAAGATGTATCTATAGTCTCCAATTAAAACTTGCAAATAAATCAATCTGGATATTCTACAAGAGCACAGACTTCCTCGGCTGTGATCTTTGAATTCCCTTATTTGGAATCAATATCGGCTTTGATGAATATTTCACATCAACAAATGGTTCCTCTGAGTTTCAAGGGCTGCAAATGTACAAATTTTGGAAAAAGGAAAGAAACGTTCAAAGGTAAAAGTCAGTAATGTAAAGGAATACATTTTGAATATCAAAATGTTTTAATAAATAATAACCTTAGAAAAAAATGAACTATTTATATTTTGGAAGTGTAGGCACGCCCGGCTGAGTAAATGTTTGGATGCCATGTGCCAGGTGACACCCAGAGGGGGACTGATGAGCTCTGGGGCTCCACTTCCAGGTCACCCAGGTGTTAAAGCCAGCAAGGAGAAAGGCCCCGCTTCTGCAAATTAGAGAGGAGGACTCTGCATGAATAATGCATTGCAATAGTATGCAAATGTGTTAATCTTATCCTATTACCCCTAAAAGCCTGGTAAGCAAGCGAGGATTGACCACAGTTGTAAATCTCGTACAACCCTTAGCAGCCGAGGCAGAACGGCTTCGTTAGCGAGACCCACGTGGCTCATGTTAAAATATGGAAGTTAAATAGGCTAAGCATGCTTTTTACTGAGGTTAATCTCCATTACAAAAGAAGATAATTCAAGCCTGAGCATAGACTCTGGTGTGAGAAAGTCGCCACCACTATAGAGCACAACTCCATAATTAAATCAAGTCCACCTTCACCTTTACACTGGATACTCGTAAAAATGAAAGCACTCATGTAGGGCAAGCCTTAGATCAGAAGCACACGGCACGAGGAAGAATGCATTAGCTGCACTAGTGTAGCATGCCATCAGTAATATGCTCAGCGCATGGACACATATTAGGTCATTCGTGAGAATAGAGAAGCAGTGAACCTGAAGCCAACTAAAGAGGAGACCCCTTCCCGGGAAAGAAAAGCTTTTGTATGGACAAGAGTGAAACAGAATGGTGAAAAGAAAGAGACACCGTATGTCTTCAAGGTATGGTGCTTTATTCTGTCTAGTGATGCGGAAACGACCACAGCTAGGAAGAAAGAGGCTGCTCTAAGAAATAACTGTGAGAAAGTGGAAACAGAGCCAGATTTACAACTTGTGGTGATGCTGCAAGTAGCACCAGGTAGGAGAATATTTTCACTTTTCTCTTGCATTGTTTTAATAATTTCATCGAATTTCAATTAAGAAGTAATACTAGCATGAAGAGTTTTAGGGGGAATCTATCTGTAACTAAAGAACGTGAATGTGAAAAAGGATTGCAGGTATGTAAATAATGGTAACGGTGAGTCAAGTCACACCAGCGGATCGGATAAAATTAATTTGTTTTAACCTCCAAAACCACAAAGAATCGTTGCTTAATTTAAAAGTGACACAGTATACACAAAAAATTGCATATAATTAAGAAATTAATGGCATTTCCATATCCAAGCAGGTCCTAATTTTCACGTACGATCACAAACTTTGTTGTAAAGCTGTCGTATAGTGTTGTGAAGGTTGGATGTACCATGGCTCCACAAGCTCCAAACAAACTGTATTCTCTACATGCATGTCAGAAAATGTATTGTAAATTAGATGCAGTACCTGGTTGGGCTTTTTAGTGTTTAATGACATAGCAACATAATGAAGCGATAGCTTGATCTACAGGCAGTTCCTTGTTGGCAAGCAGAGAGCATTGTGAGGCTGTAGCTAGCAACAGGCATCATGACAAGGACTTCTGTGACGCTTAATGACCTTCAGCCAGAAGTCATGTGTTTAAGACAAGCTGGAATCAACTAGGACTCCTATATTATTGAAAAATGTCCACCATGCTCAATTTGTGCTATCAGTTAATAAATAATTGATTGACAATGCTGCTAATCATCATTATATTTCACTCCTTTAGTTAGAAACAAGACTGGTTATCTCAAGAATCTACTGAATCCAATGTTGACTCTATAGCATTTGTCTAGGATTTTCTCAAACAAAAGCATTACTGTCACAGAACTACATCTCAAGATAAAATTAAGCTCTAGCCTGAACAAAATCTTGGTTTTGATGCCATCACAATCATCACTGAATGCATGTGTCATGTAAAACTGCTCGAAATGGACTGTGGCAGAAAGGGAAAGCGAAAATGTGAGCTTTAGATTGCTGCAGAAATGAAGGGCAGAACTGAAGCCAGTTAAAGACAAAAGCGACAAAAAGCATTCACTATTATCATCTTACTTCTACCTGACCTGATTTTTTGCATTTCCGCTGACCTTTAATATGTTTTTTTTTTCTTTTCTATCTCTGTGGACCAGCAATAATTCACAAATCCTTTTGTGCCAGAGGTGGTGAAAGCAACATGCAAGATTTTTCTCCTTGTATTTTTTTGTTTGTGCACGAGAGGATTCTCTTTTTGCATGACCACCCTCATCTCCATTTGTCAAACAGAGGCAGCTGGTTTTCACAACAGTGTATAATAAATATCATCATCTCCCTGGCCTCCCCAGTGGCTGCCGTGTGTTTCATTCTTCTTGTTTGATCGCAGACAGAAAGAATACTGTATGGTGTTTTGTTTATTGGATTTTTTTTTTTTGGTCCTGCAGCTGTTGTTCAAACCATTTTACATACAAAACCAAAAATCTAACACAGGCTGAGAAGCCGAGACATCTCCAGTCCTCCAGCTTCGATCCTCTCTTCATATAAATAGTGTTGTATCGAAGCAACAGGCTGTGCTGCTGACGCTCCGGAGAGGACTGTGTGTTTGAGGCATTTCCACTCAGGCTTAGCTGCAGACTCGAGACTTGATGAATGTGAGAAGGAGGTCCACCGAGAATCCCAGACACCCACGGATCAATGGCCAGGTAATTTATGACACGAGACCAGGGAGAAGAAGACTGCATCTATCTTTTTCCCCAGTGAATTTCCCTCACAACTTAAGACTCATTGCGGTGATTTAGATCCCCCATAAGGTACATTACCCGTCGCTTCTTTCCACAGAAAACAAATGCTCAGGCCGTACACATAAGTTAGATGTTATTTCAATTAAAAAGACCCAGACTGTACCGAGCATGGACACATTCATGGCTCATTATATGTCACAGTTTTAAATATATTTGGCAGAGCGGCGTTCACCCGAGGCTTGTACACACACACGGCCGAAAAGCTAACGAGGATTTGAAATCTGTGTAGATTTACGTGTTTTGACAGCAGGAAGTACAAAAACGTTAGCACTCACTTAACGCTTCAAATCCATCTTACGTGGCATAATCAAAAGGACTGACACTCCTGTGGCTCCAAATCAAATTATGCTTACACGGAAAATCAAAATGTGATACAGATGAAGCCTGTGTGTTTACTGCAAGCTGTAATCATGTCATGAAATCACAGTTACACATGCAAACTGACGTGTGTGTGTGGAACCTTCTGGTAAACTTGCATGTATCTCCATTAAGACCGCATGGTATTGGAAGGAAAACAGCATTGGGATATATTGCTTCTCTGTTATATATTGCAATATGAAAGAGTTCAGGAATTTCCAGCAGATGACTTAAATAACTTGATCTGGAAAGACGAATGATTGGAGTGACTTTGGAGGGGAGTGCAAATACAACAATAACTTCAAAAAAACTGAAAAATTACTTGTAACTGGCGTTTTTGGACAGTTAACCAACTGAAACATCTCTTATGCTGTAACACTGGAATAGGAATCAGATAGCGTATTGCTTGGGATGGCATTCATATAGAGGTGTATGGTGCTGATTTTAATGGTCAAACAAAGAAGTTGCCTCATGCAGTTCCAACAGTTGCAAGACACTGTCAACGAAGTACCTGTTTTTGGCGAAAATATTCCAGCAAAATTATGCTCAAAATGAAAAATCATTATTATTTTAACCATACTGAGATCACAATTGTCTATCACAAATATTCACAGCCTGATAGTTTTACTGTACTTTCACATGTAAATAAAAAGAAGATTGTTTATATTTTCATGTTTCACCACTTCACTGCAATTTTTTTTTCTTTTTTCCCCCCTACCTTTATTAATCCCCAGAGGGAAATTCTGTTTTTCGCATATCCCCCCAGTTGGAGGGGTCATAGCACAGGGTCAGCCATGGTACGGCGCCTTTGTAGCAGGACGGTTTAAGGGCCTTGCTCAAGGGCCCGACAGTGGCCGCATCGGGGTTTGAACCTCTGACCTTCTGATCAGTAGTCCAGAACTTAACCATGGCACCACCACTACAACAAATGCACAAATCTTTCCATCAAAACAAGACTTAAAATAATGATGTGAGAAGAACGAGAAGTGTAATCTAAATAAAACTGAACCCAAAAAGCCACACTAGCTGAACATCTACATACGAATAGAGACTATTATTTACTGATGTCTCCTGAACGCCTCACATGCAAGCCTCTAGTCTCCACTCAGTTACTGATGGGATTGAGACCCATAATTACTTTGAAAACTGTGAAATAAGGCGTACTGGTGTCAGACTCACCCAAAAAAGGAGGGATTTTATCTACATGCTTGTTTTCTATGACCGGAGCATTTTAAACATTAACATCACAGTCAAACACATTGATTTAGCTGTAGAAAGCCAAAACAGTGACTATGATTCCATGATTAACAGCACATTAACTGTGCAGCCCCACAACTGATGTCACAGTTCTATTTATTTATTTTATTTTTTTAGACTTAGACTGACTTTATTAACCCCAGAGGGAAATTCTGCAACCAGATTTTCCTTATTGGCATTTCTTTCCTCATTCATTTCACTGTTGACATGTACAGTGCATGCCAACAAACTCCATCTCTTGTACAGAAAGTTTTTCAAAGCAAGTGTGATCCATGAGCCCTTAAATTGAAGATAATGACGTTTTATGACAGACTTCTCTTGTAGATCAGTCATGGAAAATGATAACCGTACAAGTTTTATTTTTGTACCAAGCAGCAAAAAAGGTGTAACATGATGCATCTGAGTCATTTGCCTTAAAATTGCACTTATTGCCATCTCAAGTTGATTATGAAATGACATAACGCACAGCCCATATGGCAAAATTATAAAAGTAAGGCATGAAAATCCCCTCCTTGGATTTGTTTTTAATATACTGCATATTGAGAAGAAAATGGGTAATGGCAAAAAGGTGTGAAGCAGTTCAAATATTTCATTTGCGTTACATTTTCACTAATCACACTGCTGTATTGTAACTAGAGCGGGATGAAGTAACTGAATAACAACTGTTTTAATAATATTTCAGCCATTTCTAAAGCAAAAGTGCTCAATCCTTTGCTGCATTTCTCTGAACAACTGAGCATCCTTGGATGTTAGAATGTTGATTGGACTAAACAAGCTTTCTAAAGATGTCACCTTGGATTTGGGTAGAGTGCAACTAGCGAGGGATTAAATAATCAACAGATTGGTTTTAAAAATAATCTTTATTTTGTAGCCAAAAACGCGACGAGTAGGACAGGATTAGACCAAAAGCTGAAAGCACCGTTTGTGCCGGATGTTTGTCAATCTTTTGTTTAAGGAGGCTATCAGGTACACAGGGGGGATGCAGCTCTGTTCTCTTGATGGCTGCGATTATCTCCAAGGTGACTAATGCTATTAACATGGAGAACAGCCTGTTAATCACCCGACTGGCTCTGGGGCCAAGCTTGGCCCGCTTTAATCATCATACAGCCTGGATAAACAATCACTCAATCATCGCACGGCTTTGCAGCGACACACAATACACCAATCAGCCAATTTACAGATTAAGCGATTGGATGGGTGGATACTGCGAGATACAGTTCACATCCACTCGGTAGTGCAGTGGACAGCGGTGAGCTCTCCACTGAACGCTCAAGTCAAGTCAATGCGATGTGAAACCACAGCGATACGCTCGTTGCTGCGCAGATTGATTCAACGTGAAGCCGCTCGAAGAAGAAAATTCACTGGGAATAGTCAACAGATCATGTGTTCACAGTCTCTGGTAATATCCAGCACTTTAAAAGTGTACAAAGAATGTACAAATCAATCTATCTTGAAAGGAGATTGGTCATTTTCATACAATAGCAAAAGAAATTACTAATTTCCAAAAACAATACTCAAGGATGAAGTCAAGTGTTCACTAATCCAGATCAATGTGTTGGTTAGATAAACTGCAGATAATCATAGCAACACTTTTACTTCATATTCCAAGATGATTAGTCATAAGTTTAAACTTCCAGAGTTAAAATGATGACAAAACTTTAATACATTTTTATTATTATCCGGATGAAAATGGGACATTGTTTCCTATTTTAGCATTCTCGGCTCTACCTGCCATGGACATTATGTCCATGTGTGTGAATTAGGGTTCAGGAATATTGTTTTTTTTTTTTTTTTCTGATTGAAATATGTTTGCTGAGTAGCACAGAATACTAAGACTGTTAAGTGTCAAAGCTGGTACCATGTCTGCTGCAGACAGTTATTTCATTCAGGCAATTCTTGTCTATAGACTGCATAAAAGCATAGTGGTTTTATAGCCAGAAAAGCATGAAAATTGCTTTTAAAAAGTATTGATACAAAGCGCTATTCTGTAACTTCAACCTGCATGTTCATTTCTATGCATTGCACCTGATAATAACCTACCAATTAATGTATACATTAATTCAGTAAAAGTCAGTAAAAATGATGACAAAATATTAAAAATGTTTGATTATTATTTAAACTCTGCACTGAAAAAGACACATTGCTTCTTATTTTAGCCCTCTTAGCTTCTCCCATTTATTTTGTCCATTATTTTCATATGTGTGAGGGCTACATATCGATCATCCTTGTTTTCTGGATACAGATTAAAATGTTCTGAGTATTAAAACTTTGCATAATGTCAGGTGTAGATAGTTATCTTATTCAGGCAGTTCCTGTTTAATAAACAGCACAAAACATTCTCATTTTATTGGTAGAAAAGCATAATAATTCCCAAGTAAAGTATTGATATTGTCCTATAACTTCAACCTGTATATTTTGTTTCCATGCACTTTATCCTACATTAAACTACTAATAAATACATAACATGGTATTCTGCAATCCAAGAAACTTGTGAAACAGTGAGCATTGCTTATTATTTTAGCATTCTGGCCTTCTCCCATTAATTTGCTAATTATTTCACAGAGTGTAAATTAGGTCCAAGTATTGATTATCCTTGTTTTCTGATATAGATTGAAATATGGCTGCTGAGTATTGAGATTGCTAAGAAATGTCAAAAACCTTGTATAATGTCTGATGCAGACAGTGATCATATTCAGGCAGTTCTTGTATGAAAAACAGTTAAAAAAAAACCATTCAAATTCTATGGGTTGAAAAGCATGAATATTCCAAAGTAAAGTATTAATAGGAAGCATTGTTCTCAAACTTCATACTTGTTTCTCTACACCTTACCCTAAAAATGAATGTATTAAATTGTGTTCTGCAATCAAAGATACCTGCAGATAATCATAGCAACAACAGTTGTATTTGATATTTCAAAATAATTACTAATAAGTTAAACTCACTGGGTCAAAATTACTACTAAACGTACATAATTTTTGATTATTACTTGGACTCTGCAGTGAAAATGGAATATTGCTTATTATTTTAAAATTCTGGACTTCTTGTATTATTTTTCCTATTATTTTTATGTGTGTGAATTAGGGCTGGATATTGGCCATGCTTGATTTCTAATACAGACTGAAATGCGTCTGCTGAGCATTTATTGTTATTATCTGTTAAGTGCCAAAAAGTGTCTTATATATAAAGCTTTGTTATTTAGGTAGTTCTTGTATGATAAATAAAAATCATACATAAATCATTGTTACTTTATAGGTAGAAAATCATGGACATGGGGAAAAAAAAGGATTGGTAGAAAGTTTTGTTCAATTTACATAGATTGTTGGCACCTTATTATACATTAAACTGAAAAAAAATATGTATAGCATTGTATTCTGCAATCCAACAAACCAATCAGCAGTGTCTCCAAGTTGTTTATTCTGACAGAACAATTATTCTGCACAAGCAAAAGTGACGAGACCTGGTGTCAGCACCAATAGGTTAGCAGTTAGCTGGTGTTTCCAGGCCTGTTTGCAGCCCATTAATTACAGCCTGTGTTGGTTGGGGAGGCGTTCCTTCTCTTCTTGGGTGGCTTCCCTCGACTTAATGAAGGCCTAAATGAAGCAACTCTGTTTACACTGAAGCTTGACAGCTTTGGGTCAGTGAATGCTGTCCTCTGTCACATTGTATCACACTGACACAACATTTTTTGGGCCCCTTATCACCTCATGTAGCCACAGTCAACAACATTATATATTGAGAGCACACTTCCTGCTTATACCTTCACCGCAAATTACATCGGAAAGCTTGTTGGCACCGTCCCTCACAATTAATCACCGCTGAGACAAAAAAAAACATTGTCACGGCGGAAAGAAAGGGAGTAAAAAGCTTAGGCAGGGGAGGATGATGTTTTTTTTGTGTATTTCTGAGCTCTATAGAAACACATGTGGGGAGTGCTGGTTGTGAAAACCTCTCATCTTCGTGACAGTTAATTATCCACTCCTGCATTATCAGAGGAAACGATCACAATTTACCCGCACCTGTCTCCATGATCTCCTCAGGTTGAAATTGAATTAACATCCAGCATATCTGTGACCCAGATGTCCTGTCTGCTTCCAGGTACATATATACCAGAGTGGAATCTGAGACATCAAATAGCAGACAGCAAAAAAAAAAAAAAAGAAGAAGAAAAAAATGGCTTATTTTTTTTTTGTTTTGTTTTGGATTTTTTTTTTTTTTAAAGAAACACCAAGAAGTCTGGAAGAAAAAGAGATACAAAAAGCCTTGTCAGGCGGATATAGAGGCAGTGGAGAGCAAGGCAGGATCAAACGTCCGGTTTCTGCCGGTAATACTCCTGAAGAGTAGGGGAGGTGGGAGATGGAGGAGGCGGAGGGGAGAGCGAATGGGGAGGCTGGTTGCTGTGCCACGGAAAGCAAATGTTACTGGCTTTTTCATCGGGCAGGCGAGGCGACGCCAGCCCCTCCACAGCTCTCCAGACAGTCTGGCACACGGGCCACAGGAGGAAACCTTTGGAAAGATCACAGCCCCGAGCCTCAAGCATGGAAAGACTATGTGTATATTCTGTGTGTGTGTGTGTGTGTGTATGTGTGTGTGTGCGTTAGCGAGGTAGGGAGTGTGTGTGTGCTCTCCCATATGTGGCTGCTTATGCCTTTCAGATGTAACTGTGCGGCTGTTCCATAATTGGAGGTTTTAGCCCACATACAGTGTCTGAAATCCACAACATGGCAGCACTGTAAAAGAAAAACATTACAGTAGAAGGTTATCCTTCCTTTCATACCTCAAAGATAAGAGAATGTGTAGAATATTTAGACATTCAGCATGTGTGTCAAACACTGTATCATCACGGAGAGCTTCATACAAAATGCTATAAAACATTTAATGTCGGCTCTAAAAATAAACCAGGAATGTTTATTTGAAGCCCCATCATTATGTTTGAGGCTGTAGAAGAAAATATATGATCCCACAGCGTCACTAACATATGTGAACTAATGATGTATGTGCATTAACTGAATTGCATTTGTCAAGTGTAACGACATTTACTTCCCTTATAATACCTCTACAGACACGATAACATTGCAATGGCGCTTGCCAGCTTTAAAAATCGTCACAATTTTCAAGTCAAAATCACATTTAACAGCCAGTATCAAATTTAAAAGAAGATGGTTTTCTTGCTTTTGAACTTCCTCAGGCTTTTAGCTACTGACCAAACTAAACTAAGCACTTTTTGTGGAGATTGTTGCCATTTCTCTTGATCACAGTTGGCAGCAAAAAAGGTTACCTTGCAGGCTGACTGCAGGGGAGAACAAAAAGGATACAGATTCAACTTTTCAGTCAGCTACATTTACAGGCGACCAGCTACTGACCAAAAAGCCATGAAACCGAGACAATCCCATTTTTATGACCGAATATCAAGATGTAGCACTGAATTGCCATTTTAACAAAACTACAATTTATTGCATAATAGCAGCAAATTCGGTTGGAAATTTTAGTGTCATTTCCTAGAAATTTTTCTGCATTTTCATTCATGATGAGCTTCAATAATCACAAAACAACCTGGGATCTGGTACATGCAAAAAGTAAAATTGTGCATTGTTTATTTACCATATCTCACAGTCTGGGTGAGCCCACAGACACCTCAAAGCTGGAAAAGGCGTTTGAAACCTAGAACGACAGAAAACCAGCTTCACAAAGAATCTCACCAGCATATATATTTAAAAGATTCCAAAAGCAAGAGGTTAGCAAATGCAATAGATAACACAATTACATTATGCCTCCAAATATAGGTCAAATATATGTATATATGATACACGTATCTGGGAATCTGGCTTGAATGTTCACTCTCATTTGAAACACATACAAGTAATCTCCTCTCCAAAGTTAAATGTAGAATCAGATTTCTCTATTGTAACAAATATTCATTCACACACTCCACCAAATTGCTTCTTGTTAAAATGACAGTCCTTCCATTATTTGATTATGGTGATGTGTTATTACAGATCTGCTTCAAAAACCCTTCTTCACTCCCACAGAGAATTACACTGGTTTCTGTATATCTACAAAACTCTCACTGGTAAAACACCACCTGACCATTCCTAACTCCACCCGTACTCTTTGTTCTAACAGTTTCATTAACCTCCACATTCCCACAGTCCGGAACGCTCTCGGTCAATCCTCATTCCACTTTTCTGCAGCTAATGACTGGAGCTCTTTGCAACAATCCCTAGAACTCACTTCATACCTATCGCTGTCGTTTAGAGCAACACTTCAGAACCACTGCACCTGTTTTCAGCCTTTCTATTTTACAAGTCATTGTGAAATTTGTTTTATAATATTGTGTAATTTGCTGTAATCTGTTTTATTGTTTATCTTGTCTGTATGCCGCCTCTTGGCCAGGTCGTTATTGAAAATGAGAATCATTTCTCAACTATCTTATCTGGTTAAATAAAGGTTAAATAAAATAAATTAAAAAATAATAATTCATTTTGTGATAAGAAAACGTCTTCTGCCATCAGTGCTGATTAAGAACAATCATGACATTTTGATTTGGTTTTATCTTTCTAGCTAACGTACCGACATCTCTATATGCAAACACTATGTTACATAGGTGACATTAAACAATGTTAACTTGCAAGCTTGAAAAATCAGTTATGGTTATGATCGAATGAACTCCTGCAGGAAGTGTGAAAGTAGGTGACTATAATATACACCAAAGTACTGCTCCCTCTTTTTTTTTTTTTTTTTTTAAATCCCTGAAAGGATTTTTAGAAGCAGCAGTGTAACATATGAAGATGGAGAGATGTGAAGAGCTGATTTGCAGCCTCAAGTTCTGGTTGGATATGAAAATGTATGAAAACACACTATGGTACAGTAATTCTTTTCACGTCCTGCACTGCTTTGCATTGACGTTGCTTTCCATGTTCCACTCTGTCTGCATTATTCTACTGCTTTCCTGATGTTTTAGGGCTTTTTTTTCCATGGTATCGTTGGAATGAGGTCAGAATTTTGACACCTTGACAGCGCTGCTATGAATTACTTTTCATTATGCCAACTTCTGCTTCCTCACATCCTCCCTAAAATCTTTCCACTGTCCTGGAGGATCTCTCAAATCAGGGTGAATGCACTTCGAGGAAATGAGGAGAATTTAAGCTTCAAGCAAAGAAATGCAGGTGTATTCTACCTTTTGCTCCCTCGCTGAGGGAGGCGAGGAGGCGTGTTAGAAAATTCTAAAGCGCCCATGGTTTCAGGAGCACACCAGAGGGCAGAGGTGAGGAGTCTAAGAGGCAGAAGCAGCTTGATAACCAGCTTCTTGCTTCTCCATCTCCCACGCAGTTGGACACTGCCTGCAGCACCTCTTTAAAAATAGGAGGGAGAAAAATCTGTCACTCTGGATTTAGCCTACTTTCCAACATGTGCATTAATTTCAAAGCAGATGGCAAAAAAAAGGAGAGTGGGTTGAAGGGAGGGGCATCTCCTAAGCTGCTGAATAACAGAGTGAAGAGCTTCACATGAAAGAGTGTGGTGACCTAAGAAAACAGGGATGGCAGCTATTTTGAAGCAGATTAGAGCCTTATCATTTCTAAAGATGGTGACTGTGCAGAGTTGACTGCTATTAGGTGTCGGTGGAAGCAGCTCAGGTTAGCAACATCAAAGGCTGGGAGAAGAAAGAAAACTCACTGGGAAAGTATTACTCCGCCCAGACTTTTATCGATCTGTGTATCTGCGCTTCCCTTGTAGGCACTTATCATCTGAGCCTGTCGCGGGGATTTACGAGGTGAGGGGTTCAGGTATAAATCAAAGATATTTTGGGAAATTGAAATAAAAGGAGGCAGACATGGAAGAATAGACCTACGGATGGATACGTCTCTATACTGTGATGTAAAGATTCCCCGCAGACCGAGACAAATTGCCAGCAGCAAACAGCCATAAAGACCTGGCGATGCCACACATCGCTGATAAAGCTGTTTCTATAAGCTGGGAGCAAGGTGAAGCAATCAACTCAACCGCAATCAGTCTATCTGTAATTAATTAACATGCGAGCAAGCCCATTGCGGGTTAAGCTGATGCACGGTGAGTTTGGTAAATCATATCACAAACAAGCTGTCCTCAAGGACAATCATCAATCACCAGATCAGCCATGATGACGAGCGTCCTTGAGGTATTTTTCTAACATGTGTTGAATTACAGGCTTACCGGCTTCTCTAAAGGTTCCCATAATGTGGTACCATCCAAATGGGAATTTCCTCAGGTATTCATTTTTTGAAAACCACTAAAGCATGTCGGATTTTTACTGCCAGAGAGATGATGCGTCTGAGTCAGAGGGCAGGGCGAGGAGGAAAAGGAGGAACTGGATGCGCAAAAGTGCACCCAAAGGCAGAGGTGGAGAAGAGCAATCAGCCTGTTTGCCTCCAAAAGGACCAACAGATCTGTGTGAACTCCCTTCGCTGAAAACAATCCAACAAGCCTGCGACATGACGTCAGCGTCTCCCACGCCGGGACACGAGTCGGACTTATTAAAGAGCAGAAAACTAGCTGAATGTGGCGGCAAGCCAAGAGGCGGTAAATGAAGCCATGTGTAAACTGCGGAACCCAAAATATATTGCCTTGTACACTCACATAAATCTGTAGCCACGGTCAGCAGGGTGGCATCAAGATTAGATAAGAACCTCATACTGCAAGCAAAATAACTAAAGGAGAAGATTGCACGATTACCACAAGCCACACAAGTTTCCTTCTGCAAGAAGACCCTTAAAAATGAAGCTGATCTCTGATGCCTTGAATAACAGAAAACATCATTTTGTGCATCATTGATCATAAAATGATCATAAACATGAAATCAGTAGTGCAAAATAAGTTTCTGTTAAACTCCTTAACAAAGTGAAAGAGTTTGGTTTGTATTTTAAACCAGATGCACTTTTACAAGCATCAACCAGCTAAAGCAACTCCTGTCATTGCATAGTTATTGCCTGACTTTGATAGTAGTTTTTGATGCCTACCCATGAATTACTTTCTGCAAAGAAGATCCTTAAACCTGACCCTTCGTCTCCGACTCCTTAATCAACAGAAAACATCACTCTGTGCATCACTGTCCTTATATACACAAGTATACAATGCATTTTTGTAACAAACAGCAGCTTCCCTATAAAGATCTTCTACACATCAATAACACATGATCATAAAAATGAAGTCAGCACAGCAACTCCAAAAGAAGTTTCTTTTAAACCCCTTAACAAAGTGAAAGAATTTGCTTTGTATATTAAACCAAATTTCACTTGTGCAAGCACAAACCAGCTTAAAGCAACTCTTGTTATTGTGTAGTTGTTCTCTGACTTTGATAGTAGCTTTTTATGCCCATCCATGAGTTTCTTTCTGAAAGATCTTTAAAGATGAAGCTGATCTCTGACTCCTTCAATAACAGAAAACATCACTTTGTCTGTCACTGTCCATATATATGCCAAGACACAATGCAATTTTGCAAGAACCAACATCTTCCCTATAAGAGTCTTCCACATACCAATAACAAATGATCATAAATATGAAAACAAATCCATCACCATGTTCTTATTTTCTTTAAACATCAAAATGTCTATATTGTTGTCAGGACAGTCGATTGCAAGGAAAATAAATCAAATTAACACATCACAGGTACAGTGCTGTGCACAGGTTAAAGGCACAAATTAGGGATTTTTCTCAAAAAATACAAACTAATCATTTACTTTACGTTCATTTTATTTCGATCAACTACGTCATTCTATAGTACAGCACAGTATGAAATGTAAGCAAAAGTTTACATATTCATATTAACCCAGAAACTCCAATATGATAAAAAATAGAGTTTCTACAAGTCAGTTGTGCAATTCCAAAAGAAATCCAGGTCTGTATTAAACCCTTTAACAAAATGATGAAAGACTTTGGTTTGTATATGAAACCAAATGCAGTTTTACAAGCACAAACCACCTAAAGCAACTCTTGTTATTGTGTAGTTGTTCCCTGACTTTGAGAGTAGCTTTTCATGCCCACCCATGAGTTTCTGTCTCCAAAAGACCCTTAAATCTGAACCTTGGACCTTAGATCTGGGACTCCTTGGGTAACAGCAAGCATCACTATCCTTATATACACACAACACATTTTTGCAAGAAACAGCAGCATTCTTCTAAAGATCTTCGACATATCAACATCACATTATCATAAAAATGACACAAACTAATGCAGATCCAAATTATTCTTCAAGCTCTGACAGACGGATGCTGGCATTGTGCAAAAAAACCACGATGGAACAATAATTTCTATTGGCCTGGTGTACAC
The DNA here is from genome assembly GCF_022539595.1 of Amphiprion ocellaris. Classification (NCBI taxonomy): domain Eukaryota; kingdom Metazoa; phylum Chordata; class Actinopteri; family Pomacentridae; genus Amphiprion; species Amphiprion ocellaris. The sequence goes on along the minus strand of NC_072782.1, from coordinate 26,309,660 downwards.
ACCAGTGGCCAAGACTGGAGGTGCAGCAAGCAGATGTGGGGAGAGGTAATTATTTGGATACCGTTGCGAGAGAGTGGGAGCGCGGAGGTCTAATACTATTTGAACATGGATCTGGTCCACTCTATTACATGCAGGGCAGCTGGCAGACTAATGGAATATTTGATCAGCGCAGGCACAAACACAACAGCTCAAACACTTCGAGGCTAATATCTAGATGTCGGACAAGTCAACTGTCAGTTTTTTCATCGCAGTGACGTGGAGCTCAGAAAAGAAAAACAAATCTGACAGAGTATAAAACACGAACGGTAAAATAAATCATACTTTTCTCTGGGTCAGATTCACACCACAGGCCTAGTAAAGCAGACGAGCTTCATTTGAGTAGGGTTGTCTCTGACTAGGGGGACCAGATTCAAGACCTGGGGGAGAGTTTTAGAAACTTCAGACTAACAAGTGCTTGTTAAGATGATCTGGCTTCTTTCCTGCAGATTTGAGAGAAGCTGTCAGAAAACAGATCTGACCTGGGCAACCTTCAAGGGGAAACACAGCTGCACTTGCTGACAAAAAAAAAATGGAAAAATCTGCACAAGGTTGCATCATTGCAAAGTTTTTCAGTAATACGATGGCAAGAAGAAGAGACTGACAGTAAATAAATCACAGGATCTTACATCCAATAGGTTGTTCTAAGGCTACAAAAACCTTTATTTTCAAAGTTGAGGTAAAAGTTGTGGTCTTGGATAAATACTGAAAAAGTCACGGTGTCCAGTTTCAGGTCAGTATCTTTTCCCACATTTAAGAAGACATGTTCTTTTGTTTCTCAAACATAAACAGAAAAACTTCAGTAATGTTGAAAGGATGGTTATTTTAGAGAAAATTAATATTAACATGTTTCAGGTAAAGTGCTCTCCACGAGTTTAAGGCACAAGCGTTAAGTAGGGATTTCCTCCAAAAAAGACAAATTTACCTTTTAATATAAATTAATTTTATTTGAAAAACTGTATGACATTGTGTAATGCAGCACAGTATGAAATTTAAACAAAAGTTTACATATCAAAGTGCAAAATCGTACAATATGTAAAATAGAAACTCCAGCATGGTAAAAAAAAAAAAAAAAAAAAACGTTCTTAAATGAGAGATTGTTGAAGTCAGTAGTGCAACTCCAACAGAAATTCAACTTTCTATTAAACCCCTTAACAAAGTGAAAGAGTTTGGTTTGTATATTAAACCAAATGAAATTTTACAAGCGCAGACCAGATGAAGCAACTCTTTTTACTGCGTAATTGTTCTCTGACTTTAATAGTAGCTTTGAATTCTCAGCCAATTGACTTTAACTGATTGTCAGATGATGCCACAGTAATAAAATCAGTAGTTTAGTGCAGCAGCTTAGAGATGGCTTTGAAGTGATTGCTGGTTAACATGTAGTCTTAATGAGGCTTTTTTTTTCAGTCACTGTGTCACATTTGTTCCATTGTCTGACAACAGAAACTGAAAAATGTGTAAACAAGAGCAGCTCTATTGAGAATTTGGCTGTATTAAAATCTGAGTCCAGAGAGCAGGAGAGAAGCAAATGCATGTAAAGTGTCTACACCCACCACCTGTTTGAACTGTTGCCCTTGTGAAGGCGTTACCAGTCAATCAAAACACGCACCACCGGATTCAGGAACACTTTCCACCTCCAAGTCATCACTATCTTAAATGATACCATGAAAATACATCACATTCACATGCAATAACTTTACATTAAAGCAGCTTACTAGGGACACAAATGTGCAATAATGAAATGATTGCAATTCATATGATGGCAGTGTGATTGTAGTGAACAGTCAATGAGTATAGTGTCTGTGTGAGAGAATGTTTGCAAAGTATGTGCTATTTATTGCTTCTTTTAATATATTTCTATTTCATATTTTCCACTTTTTAATGTTTATCTACTTTTAATATATTTATTGACACAGTACACTTAAATTCCATCGTATGTTTATACAGTGACAACAAAGAATCTAATCTAATCTAATCACTGAATAGCACCACCGTTTTTCCCTTCAGATACTCATGCATTGTGCTGTGGTATTCAACTGAAACTCTAACTTGAAGTACTTTCATTGTCAAAGCGTTGGGACATTGGAAAAGTTTACACTGAACCAAGTTCAATTCTGATGCAGCCACCATCATCTAGAAGTGTAGAACTCTCTGGAATGGACCAATGACAGAAGCCAAAAACGACTAACATCACGATGCAGCAATTATATAATGTTACCAAAGAAAAACAAATTGGAAGATTTTAGGCAAAAAAAACCCTATTTTTAGCATATAGGACATTAATTATGTTGACTAATCACCCTAAAATCAACATCTGTTGTGCCAACCTCAACACCAGTTCTTCTGAGTACATCTGTCGACAGTTTTTCAAGGTACTTTATAGATCGATTGCTCAGCATATTGGAGAATTTGCAACAAGATGTTGAGGGTGAGACCAACTGTTAAGATTCCTTAGTCTTCTTGATGTATAGCTAGTCCTTTATGACTCTAACTGTATGTTTGGGCTCAATACAATGGTGCAGAATGAATTTGAGACTGATCAGAAACCTCCCTAAATGCATCGCGTGCCTTAAAACCTTTGCACAATACTGTACGTTTATTACTTGGAGCTGACAACCACAACTTTGCTGAATTCATTTGATATCCATAACCCCTTGTTATGTTGATAAAACTACAACATATTCAGTTTCGCAAATTAGTTGCATATGTCATTTTTAGGCGTCAGGGTGTAACAAACAGGCAGCAACAACCAGCTGTTGGTACCAAATGCTAAACATATTGTACACTTATTTCTCACTGAAGTTGACGACCAGATTTGATTTTTGGCTTCGCGCATTACAGCATCTCAGTGTAAACACACCAATCAAACGAAAACTCTGATTATTTCTGTAGGCAGGCAGCCAAAATATCTTTTTTAAAAAAACTGTCTGGAATCACTGCTTTGAATGTGTGTGTCTGTGTTTTGTCTGCTTTTGTGTTGCGAGTGTGTGTGTGCAGGCGGCTCACATCATCGCATGTGAGTACAGTATATGTGTCCGATCTGAGAGATAACATAAGAGACAAACGGTCCATTTAGCCTTATCGAAAAAGTTATCATGCTGACTAAGTTAAACTACACACAGGCAAATAAACCCCAGATACTATCTCCATATAGCTGCACACAAACTTTTTATCCCGGCCCTCGAGGCGACTGCACTCTTAAATGCCTCAATAGAACGGTCGATATAGCAGGCGCATGTATACTCAGGTGAGCTGAGCTGGCAGGCTGCACACAGAGCTTGGTTTATGGCCCTCGCTGTGATAGTTAATGTAGCAAATCCTGAGGTAGAATACTGCAAAAAGATCAGCTCAACAATTCAGAGATGAAGTGCACACTGTGACATTTGAATCATCGTATAATCACGGCCCGGTTTAGAAGACACACGGGGAAAAGAGGTTTATGTAAATGTGGAGAAGCTTATGCACAATGTTTTGTGTAAACACTGAAGAAAACTAAAGTGATGCCGCGGCCTGAGATGCTTGATGTAATCCTTAATACCTGTACAGTAGCAGGCATCCACGTTTCTCTGACAAAAACAATGAGAGCAAAATGCAACTAAAAAATACAAGCTGTCTTCCAAAGAGCAGCAGGTGAACCCTGCATCCAGATCTTTTGTCTCGCATCCCTTTCATACCCTTCTGGAATATAACAACGCAGACCAGCCACAGGCCAGATGTAGCCTACATGCCTACATAAAAAAAGACTCCATGCACCCACATTGTACAGAGAAAGCTATTTATAAAGAATGTTCCAGGAGAATGTGCATACCTCCGAGCATGCTTTCCACAAGGCGTTGCAATACGTTCAACACCAGCGAACAAAAGGCATTTCTTTCTCTCTTTACAGTCAGGTTTGCATTGCTTTTAACCCATCCTGTTATCACTAGCACCAGCAGTGACGTCTTTGAACTGTGTTAGCTCGACATTACTGAGCTAACAATGTGCAACAAGAAGAGTCTGAAAAGCCTCAGCATTTCTGTGAAGGGAACATTGATTTTAATGCAGCATCAGAATGACAGAATGACTGAAATCCAACAAAGTGGTTCAACAAAACACGAAGGCGATGAGGTATATAACACTGGCCTGAACTAATGTAGCAGAAATATGATTATTAAATTACTGATCATAGATACTCCTGTTTTCGTGCATCCTTTTGTCCCGCATCAATCTGTATGATTCTGCTCTCAAGTTAGGAGTAAAATAAATGAATAACTGAGCTATTAATCACTTGAAACATTTTATTTCAGTGTTTTCGTTACACAGAGGATAGATACTGGCAAATATGGCTAATTTGGGATAAAAGTGGGGATCAGACCTACTCAGGACATGGCACTATCACAATATGTCACCCACGGTAACAATGGTGTCATGATGCAGTGATTCTATGGTATATTCCAAGACAATCATCTACAATACATTACAATATCTGTAATTGGAAAAAACAAGTAACAGCAGTTAATAGACCAAAAAACATGAATTATGTATTATTCACATTCATACCAGCATTTCTGTGCATTATCATTATTATTCAGTGTTAATATTGTGTCAATTATGTAACTCTCCAATTTGATTTTCCCCACTGCTATTTTCTCCCACACAGAAATGTGTCTTCTTCTTCACTGCAGGTTAGTTAACTTCTGTTCACTTTACGCTGTAGAGTGCCTTCAGGCTTAATACAATTATTGAGATTTGTCACCATTGTGTTGATAAAAATGGCAAGAGGAAGAGATAATATATATGACAGTATTTGGATTTTATTCCACTTTCAATCACGTTAGCAGTGACAGAGTGAAACACTGACAGGAGAGGCGTTTAGTCAGCAGTAATCCTTCTCCTCTAACAGATGCAGTTAGTCTATGTGAATGTGGAAGTTATTCAATTTGAAAGCATTTGAAAAAAGCTGTGAGGAGAAGCTCAATAAACCAAGCAGGAATAGTTGCTAGCTTATGGTTTTTTATAGTCATATATTATATAATGCTATGATTTATTTAATAAATTGTAAAAATGAAGGAAAAAAATGAAAGTTTAATTCCCTAAAATGAAGTTGGAATCAACAAGTTCCCTCCAGATGTTGTCAATACTATAAAAAAATGGTGGCTTTACATATTATAGATGTTTCACCTACACTTTAAATTTGCATCCATACTTGTCTCATTTCTGCTCTATGTACACTGAATGCAATTCAGCCAAAAAGTCCCACAATTTTTGGTTTTTGAAACACTTTTGGTTGCACCCGAGTCAATAATCTCTTTTTGGATGCACTGACAAGTACCAAATTATTATTTTTTTACATGATCTGGATAGTCTAAAACATTTATTTTTTAACAAAATCGTAAAATGGGACATGCAGAAAAAAACTGATTTGGATAAAATAAAACCACTTTAAGCTAAACTTAGTTAAAATTTCCAGCCAACCCAGAACAGTGGCATGTTGAAAATCCATCTGACTATTCTTTTTGCTTTTAGCATTCGTGGCTATGATAAATGCTGTAACTTTGGCAGTTTTTGAATGACAGCATGTCTTTCAAACCTGCCAGCGGGTTTTGGGGTTCAGAGGGTTAATAGCATGGAATTATCAGTGTTTGAACAAACAGAAATTCCTGAAAAGGTACTTCATTTAAATCCTTTACAGTACTGAAGCCTGCATGTGAGGCAACACTGCATTAATAGCAGCTTGTCTTCGTGCACCTGGAAGCCTGATTCACTTCTACTCAGTTACAATCAATTTGCAGTCTCATCCAAGGTGGCTGGGTGCAACGCAGCGGTAGACTTTTATCCAAACCGGCAGAGTTACAAGCAACAAGCAGTTATAACTCAATTGCGACACCGCCAAGCTCATATCTGGACTTGTATAAAAGACAGACGGTCATTTCCACGTTGGTTTAGCATAACAGCAGGAGGACCGCTATTAACTGATAAAGGCACTGCAGTAATAAGAGTCCCCATTACAACAGGCTTTCCTCTCCAGGAGGCTAATGATAATTAGACATATACTACTGTCCGTCCATCCATCACACGGCGGGGAGTCATACAACCCTGTACTGTATGAGTTTGCCCTCTCTCCTTAAGACATACAAACTCACACAAAGTCATTTCAGGGTGATGTAGCAGCAGGATCATGTTCCGAAAACAAATTCGGTGATTATACAGCAATCGTCAGAGTCTGCACCATAAAAACATACATCCAGGGTAACATATTTTGATGACTAAGGCTTAACGTTCTCTATGGATTTATGCTCAACTCCTGAATTCGATGCTGCAAACCTTTCTTCCTCCCTGAAACAGCCAGCATCCATAAACATATAACAGCTCTTGTAAATTCACACCCAGGTGCTAATTACAAATGGGGTCTATGCATCAAGCGACAGCCTGATCAAAAGGTTTCTCTGCAGCAGCCGGTCGTTTTTCCACTCAGCGTTGCGCTATCATCCATCAGTCAGAGCGAGTCACAACACTCACTAGCAAATTAACTACCTGATGAACCCTCAATCACCAGCAGAGTTCATGCAGCTGTCATCTAAGAAGAACTGCGATCCTTCTCTAATTCTTTCCTTTCTTCTGCCCACATTTCCTCCCCAGATGCCCACAAGCGACTGCATTCGTTTTTTTGGGGAGCACAGACAAGGTTCATTACACTTCCAGTAACAGATAGTTAAATGCACATTATTGTAGTTAATTAAGTACATTTGTAAGGTTTTAATTGTTCGAATACCGGCAGGAGGGAAGAGGGGGAAAAAAATCAGGGGGGATGCAAAAAAATAAAGCATGTGATTGTTCATCTTCCTCACCATCACCCACTTGGGTTTGTTGTTGTTTCATATTGCGCAATTTGAGCTGCAACTCCGGGGCACGGCGCCTATTGAGCGAGAGCATATTACAAAACAGCGTGGTGGCAGCAGTGTTTACTGAGGAAATTACACATTATGCCGGTGTGTCCCATAAGAAAATTATTCAATTACACTTTCATTGGATTTGTTGACGCGAGTTTGCCTGAAAATGAATCTCAACGGCGGCTGGGAATAGAGCATTAACAGAGGGGAAAGAAAACAGGAGGAGGCGGTAAAAAAAATGCACAGATAGAGGTCAAGTGTCTTTATTTTGATGCTGACATAATAATAAATAATAAATGTGAAAGGTGTGGAAAATAATGTACAAAACACATGTATTTGCAGAATGAGGAAGGAGATGATAAGGGTAAACAGATGGGAAAGAGGGAAAGAAATAAAAAGAGTAAAGGGGTCTAATTGATGACGCTTACGCTGTATGACAAGCCGTGGACCTACTTCAGGGAAACATCCTCTTAAGTATGAAATGAGCAAACCAGCAGAGTCAATATGCACTTAGGAAACTTGCAGAACTTTTAAAGTTTTAATGTTTAATCAGGTTCATCTAAGAAGACGAAGGATGTAGGTCAAAATAAAGCAGCTGGAATCGTAGCTGAGAGTCGATTTAACCAGAAAAACACAAAATCTGAAGTGCATCATGATAAACATTTACATGCAAATATGTGTCAGCTATAAGTTACTGGTTAGTTTTGGTTATTTGCAGTTGTAAAGGCATAAAAACAGAAAAAAAACATCACGTAGCACGAAGACTTATTACCATAAGACAAAATAAGGGGTTTAAAAATGTTCCAATCGCTAATTTCTAATCCCAACTAAATGTTTGTTTAAAATCCAACCCTACAACCTCAGGAAAGCTTACCGTAGCACTCTTTCTGTCTCCTGTAAGCTGAGCTGACAATATACTGTGTCCCTGAGTGTGGGTGATGTAGTGCCACAGACAGGCCGGGAATCGGGCAATTTGCTGGGCTTTAAAACGTATACCCAGCACTTAAGCCTTGGCTGAACTGTGCATTGTACTGTGAACGTGGGTGTTTGTCTGAGGTTAAGAAATGCTGCAGTAAATCCATTCGGTTCCTTCTCGCGATCCCGCCTGGATATCTGGATGTTGCCAAGCTTTAACAAACAGGCGCTTCTCTGCTATCAGCCCTAGTTATCAGCCCGTCACACTGTATGGGGAAGATAAATCTAGGCAATTAAAATTTAAATTGCTGTGTGCACTGCCGTGACTTCCTTCTTTCCGTGTGTCTCCGCATCTTCCTCTCTCTCTCTCGACAACCAGTTGGACTGATTCGGTCCTTGTGCCGGGGATGAAGTCGGTCAAACCCTGATACGTCTCACTTTAGGAAAGACTTTAGTGCTTTACTGCAGAGTGATAAATTCTGATGTCTGAAGCCAAAAACCAGACTAAAACTAGCAAAAACATAACTTAAATTGAGTAATTTTTTTGTCATATTATATCTATATGTCTATATAGTATAATTACAATGTAAAAATATCTATAAATTATCCAAAAAAAAGCATCAGGTGACCAATTTATAATGATTTTGTGCATAATACATAATTTTACATGCATTAATTGATAATTACAACATTAAAGGTGACCCAATCAGGATTTTTGGAGCCAATCACGATCACAGGAAGCTGTATTGGGGGATACTGATAACCAGTTGGGGTATATTTGAAGTCTTCTATTAATATATGCAATTATTCTTTATTGGCAGGCAACATGTGCAAACATCACCTACTTTCTCGCTAGTGACGCAACTTAAAAGCAAAGCAACCTATTTGTAGTTACTGGAAATACCCTAGAGATGAACAAATATCTCATTCCTGAGGAATAAAGTGTATAAAATGTAATCAAATTACATTAGAATAAAAGTTAAATGTGCACAACACACCAAGTTTCAACAATAAAGCATACCGTGGCAACAAAAATCAATTTCAAAAGAAAAATAAAGAGCAAATTGGAAAAAAAGGCTCTAGCCAAAATATGGTCAATTATTCAATCAGCCCTCAATTTTCCCCTGCAATTAGGAGATAAGGACCATGAGAAATAAAGTGCACAGGATGACAAAATTCACAAAAAAAAACCACACAGACAGCCGAGTGAGCAACTATGAAGTTGCAGAACGGTCACGCTTCCTCTCTCTGCTTTAGCTTTGAAAACTGTGAAATTCCTTTGCATGACTAAATCTTCAAATGTCTGAGGAGGTTCATGGTGTTGAAATGATTTGGTTGCTTTCGTCCAAGAGGGATTTCTTTGGAAAACAGCTGACAAATTGCAAATTTACTCACTTTTTCAGACATGTGGTTGAATTGCCAAACCGGTGAAGCCAGTGAGACCATTTTAGATGTGTGTAGAGACATTATCTCAAGATTTTCAGCTCAATTAATTGGCTCTTTGGATTAGCCTTGAGAGACCACCAAAGACTTTTATGACATTTATGATGAATTCACTGATGGCTTTGGTCATTAAGCATGCAAAAATGGCAAAATTTCACAGGCTTGAGATTGAAATTAGGGGTTTTTTCTGTTGTAAATCATGGCGAGCTGAATATATCTGGGTTTCGGTATTTCCTTTCTCCTACATCACCTTCTTTGTGCAACCAGTGTCAGATCAAAGATGCTCTGAAGGCGAGAAGAGCTCCACACAGCTTTTACAAAGAACTCCCAAAAGGCTCTTCAGTCAATGTAATGGAACAGTTTCCCCTCACCTGGTCAAAGCGAGCAGCCACTTCTCATTCGGCTACAGAAACCCTGAGACGGGCACGAGGATGAAAATAGCAATCACATGTAGGGTAATTCAGAACCTCAGGCAACATCAGTGCAACACCTTTCCCTCCGTTGCACCACAAATATAGCTTGGCAGCGGGGAGATGACCAGAAGGAGGTGAAAGAGTGATACCGGCAAGAAGGTTTTGACAAGAAGTACAGCTCCATGTGACACTCCTGAGTGGTTCCTGTGTAAATGATAGCGTGTGACCATCCCAGATGTGTTTTCAAAAAGGAGGACATGAGTAGAGATGACAGCTGCGGCCGAGAATGGAAAGAAAACCCACTGCTATTGTATTTTCTGGGCTTTATAAATAACATGTACCAGGATAAAGCTCTTCATCAATTATATTTGGCTGACAAACTACCAAAATAACAATACAGAATACTTGTACAGCGCTTTAAAAAGCACTCAAAGACAGTTATTTACAACAATATGACAGAATAAAGAGAGTAGATAGAGCCAGGAAACAATATTATTACAGGCCTAAAGATTCAAGATGTCTTTATTTGTCATTTCTCTGTGTATCTGTGTACACAAAAAGCTAAATAGTATTCCCCTAGCCTGCATCAGTACCATAAAAAAGACAACAATCCACAGTAGGTTGGTGATGCAAACAAATATGGATCTACAACTAACAATTATTTTTATAAATGATGAATCTACTCATTACTATTTAGGTTAGTTTTTTTGTGTTAAAAAAAAATAAACAATATGCCAAAGTCCGACCCATTAATCTTTGACTAATTCATAACTGCCTCATCTTTTGTTGTAGCATTATTTGCCTTTATTAAAACAGGGAAGTAGCCTTGAATTGAACCGAAGTCACCGCAGAAAAGACTCAGCTTCAGTAAACGGTGATCATGCTGCACTTTGAGTTGAAATACCCCCAAATTGCCTCATATTTGACTGAGTTCTTTTACTACACACTCAAACATATTCCATACTGTACTATAAGCAACAAAGAAAAGGAGCAAACCCTCACTTTTAAACCAGTTTGTGTTGGAATTTTTGCTTGCAAATGACAGGAATAGCATTTAGAACGATCGGCTTCAACATTAAAACGACCTGCCTAATATTGTTTAGGTCCAAGTCAACAATTTGAGCTCTTGGCCGTGTTCCTCGAGCCATTTCTGGCCAGTTTTTGCTGTTTGGCTGCAGATGTCTGACAGTGCCATTGCCACAGTGGGTGTGATTGGTCTGCAACACTGTCAGTGGTTTGCATATAGTTGCAGACTGCTGTCCTGTCAAGGGGGTAACCAGTTTCACTCATAATCAAATTAGGGAATTTCACATCGATTTCATCAGCACTAGTGACAAAAAATCTTATGTCCCTTTCAGAGGAACAATATTTCGCAGTGAAATACTGTTAATATCTTGCCTGTATGTGGGAAAATCCAGCCCAACCTCACCTGTTGTTTGTGGATCAGTGAGGCGGAAACAGAACCTGAACTCTTCCACACTGCGGTTCATCCTGCTGGCTGCAGCAGATGTGTCTATTCAACTGATCAATGGCAATAGATCCAAGCCCGGGGCTGCTTTCACTGTTATCAGTGCACATATTGACGAGGCGGTGGATCAACGTCAGCAGCCGATTCAGGCTGGAGAGTCAACATTATTAAAAGGGTGAGAATAAAGCTCAACGTGAGGGTGTTCAAGTTACTAAAAAAAGAAAAGTACATGAGTGAAGTCTGCCTGCTTTTAAATCGACCCTTGCAAATGGGATTTGAACAAAGGTTAAAAATAAGTTTGATACCAGAGCATTAAAAAAAAACATCTCACATATACACAGATGCACACAAATTGCTTCAAAGCCTCAGGCAAAACAAAGCTGCTTCCATAATTTCCATGCGTCTGTTTGCTTTAACTGCTATTCCATCACCACATAGACAATCTTTGATCTCTGATCCATGACAATGGTTTGGCCTTTAACTGTCCCTCCTCCTCCCTATACACTGAAGCTATCCACGCGGAAAAACAACAGTAACATCTCACTACCAGCAATCACCAAACCTAACACAATGCAGTTGCTGTGAACCCGATAATGCAAAACGAGCAGATAAGAATTAAAGTGATAACCTCGTTGGCACACACAGCTGCCAGGCTCTTTGCATCTTTAAGATTTGTGCACCACACAGGGCCCATATGAGGC